>NW_026733928.1:67500-89448 GCF_028476545.2 Physella acuta | reverse complement strand
ACATTGTTTGCGATACTTATAACAAAATGTATACTTTTGTGTAAGTTGTCAAGATTGTGAAATATATCGTTGTTCCAACACTTATCGCTGCGACTTTTGCCCTTGTCGACACGCCTTGTCTCCCTTACATCATGGTGTTCATGCCGGTAGCTCATGTTAGTGCAACGATCTAGAGGAAAAGTAACTGATCATTTGATCAGTTCCAATGTCGATATCGCGTGATTTTTGTAGGTGTGGGAATAAATGCCAATGCGTGTAGGTTCAGCTTGTGATGCGTGTTTATTCGATCAACCAATAGGTCTGCACGTGTCTCGCTGAATCAATTTTGTCTGTGTGAGGCTTTTCAATTGAAAGGTAGATCTAATAATCTCATATCATGGATGGAAACAAGAAGAAGTCGTTGAAAAGTGGAGTAAACTAAAAAGCGATTCAGATCTGCACTTTAAAGTGGAGGTCTAGCTGCAGGAGCTAAAAGCATATGCTGCCGCTAAAAAAGGCTAATTTTTGACGTTTTGGGTAAAACAAACATCTTATCTACACCTACAAATAAGAAAACATCTTTTGATTTGGAAAAAGAAACACCTAATAAGTCACTGAATTCCAATGAAAAGTGAACGATGCTCATGACGTCAGTGATTTCAAACCCTCTACCAACAAACTATCAACATCTAAGCACGCTACAGTCCGAATAACATTACAATCAGAGATTGAGATTCTGAATTCCGACCTAGTCGGCTTGTATGAGCGACAAACTCGCGGAATGTTAACGCATGAACAGAATATGGAGCTAAAGAAAAGAAACAGATTTGGAGGAGTGATTTGGAAAAAACTAAAGAGGTAGATATCTGATCAAATAAGATCTCAGAAAGCTCGAAATGAAAAGAAAACTGTATGTTTTGTTTGAAGATAATCCGGGGCTACGCGCCACTTTAAATGTTATATCTAATCCTGATAGGCTAAGGATTGAAGAAGATTAATCTTCTTTATTGGAAACTAATATATACATTGCTTTGCATGAATCAGCATCACACGAGAGAAGGCAGAACGAAGTC
The DNA here is from genome assembly GCF_028476545.2 of Physella acuta. Classification (NCBI taxonomy): domain Eukaryota; kingdom Metazoa; phylum Mollusca; class Gastropoda; family Physidae; genus Physella; species Physella acuta. Next base: position 88,396 of record NW_026733928.1, on the reverse strand, counting down.
TACAGGACTATCAAAACATTAGATCAGCTAACTGATCAGTTAAAACAGGATGGGTCTCTAATTAGTAGAAGTGAGCTGTACCTTCGATTGCTGCCGAAACGTACTTCTTCTCTTGAGGGGAAACGACATGTATCGACAGTCCCAGTAAAACTGACAAGAGCGCAAAACGATTGCCATGCAAATCACATTGATCGCTTGTTTACAGGGGCAACAATGCATCATCTAGAAGAGCTAGCTTGAATAAGGTATGCTTTAAAAGTCAAGATGACAAGGCCCACGTTCCGCTTGGGTTGACAGCAGCTAAAAAACCGAGTACTTTGCTCATGCACATGGAACACGGGGTGATCTTGCCTGACCATGACTGAGTTGTGGCTGCTGGACACACGCTGATCCCTTCAGCTTATGCCGAGATAAAAATTCAGCCCAACACGTTGGAAAATCGAGAAGCTGTGGGATATTCCGGCCCGACATACATATCAATCAGATCTGGTAAACATTCCTCATCCACAGCGCTTAGTCATGAACCTGATTTGGAATAAAATACTTACTTAACATGAATTTGATGATACCACAAATGGTGGTGTGGATCAAATTGTTAAACCAATACTAGTGTTGACGGTTGATGGCGGCCCAGACGAAAACCCTAGGTATCAAAAGGTCATTAAAGTTACGATAACCACTTTCTCAATCAGAACTATAATTGTTTGTTCATTGCTACCAATGCACCAGGAAGAAGTGTATTCAATAGGGTTAAAAGGAAAATAGTGCCACTTAGCAATGAGGTCGCAGGATTAATTTTACCCCATGACCACTACGGCAGTCATTTGGATGAAAGAGGAGTAACAATAGACACAGATTTAGAGAAGAATAATTTTCTATTTGTCGGAAACACATTGGCAGAAGTATGGACACACTTGACAGTGGATACATTTCCTACAGTGGCAGCATACATAGAAACGTCTCTGTTCTCAAAGGATCAGAGTACGTACGATATTTATGTGAGAACTAGCCAGTATTTGACCCAGATCGTTAAATGCATGGATGGTAAATGTTATTCAAAGCCTAGAAACTCGTAGTTCAGCTTAATAACTGATAGATTTCTTCCTCCATGTTACCAGTCGCCCATTATTATAATGATTATAATTGCCAATGAAATTAATGGTGAGAGTGTAGATTGGATAGGAAAGGAAGACCTTGATGAAAAGGGAACTCCCATTCCATACAGGAAAAAAATCAATTCCGTCCTTGTGTATTCAATGAAGGAACATTTTAATTCTCCATGGGAGAATGAATAAGCTTAAATATCACAACTTTTCATTGAGGATTGCCTTATTAATGCTGTTGTAAGTAGTTTTTTAAATTCTTCGGTTAATGATCTTGCTAAAAATTAGAAATATAAATGTATATAGATATGGTCGGTTAAGTATAACATGTTACTGATATTATTATTTAATCGTTTGTTGATTCGAAATTTGCACAATGTTGTTTTATTGATAAACAAAGTAACCTTTGTTATATTTCAAAAATTGTTTTATTAATAAAATTTCTAAATATTTGCTAAGATTTAAGTCAGTGTGAAAGTATTTCTTGTCATGCTTCAACATCCTCTTCGCTAACAGTAAAACACGCAATTTAATACTCTAGTGGAGAGTCTTTACTATTAAAAATCTATTACATTTATATTGCTTTGTGAGAGATAAAGTCCATTTTATAGGTTACAATGAACTATACCAGGAAAAGTAAAGGTCTGGGCATAAGGCTAACAGTTAAATAATTTGCATATTTATACTCAATATATTGTTATTCTCACGCGTGTCATCATGTCTGCAAGAAATACCTACATTTACATTAAGTATTTTAAAATAATGTAATCCTTTCAGCTTTAACATTACATCACTGTATTATTGTTTACCTGCTGGTTCCACGTATGGGTCCTGCACGCTCATTATTAATGCTGTGTCAACAAGCGGTAATTTTAAAGGGATGGAAAAAAAACAAAAAATTTCTAACATAAGATAAATTGTAAATTAGGGGGGGGGGGGGGTGGAGTGTGCTGTCATTTGGGGAGGGGGCTGACTTTTTGTGATGATGTGTGACGTAGGAGGGAGAAGGGGGTAAACAAATGGCCAAAAAAAAGCATGAGGTCATTTATGGACGACCCCTAAACAGAACATAAATAAAATGACTGTTTTTAAATTGCGATGTAATTACTAGAAAATATTACACGCAAGTATTAATAAATAAGAGAATTATACACACAATATTAACATAAACACTACTAGGAAATAGTTAATATATTTATGTTATAAACATCAGCTGAAACACGAAGTATAATCTGAAATATCGTTGACCTGTAAAAAATCTATACAAGGAAACAAATAAGCAAATCGATTTCACTCATCTAAATATTTATATTCACAATCGCTCCACACAAATGTCCATAATAAATATTCACGTGTTATTGTAGTAAAGTCACTAATACTCTTCAATCATATTCTAGCAAATGAAAGTTCTACATAGGGCGCCGTACTTAATATTTTAGATATGCTATACTAATTTTAACATGCTGGGTTAGCTATTAATAAGAAACGAAATTATTTATACCGTAATAACATAAACGGAACATAAATAAAATGATAGTTTTTAAATTCTCATATAATTACTAGAAGACAAAAGGAAGTATAAAATAAATAGAGAATTATACACAAAATTTTAAGGTAAAATTATTATGAAATGGTTAATACATTTCTGTTATATACAGCAGCTGTAACGACGTACTATTGGAAAATACAAAGATGTATAAAAATCGATGCAAACAAGCAAATGTTCAAATCGTTTGCACGCATAATAATTACTCCTATACACAATCGCTGTACAAGATAATCCATAAAAGAACTTCACTTGTAGTAAAGTAACACAAAATCCTCAATCATATTCTAGCAAACAAAATTTCTATATGGGACGCAGTAACTAACATTTTATGTAGGCTATATAATATTTAAACGGGCTGTTAAAATCTGTAAAGGATATTTCGCAGCTTTTACATTTTAAACAGGTGACGAGGTTACAGAATGGAAAGAGATAGGAAATGGAATTGTTGTAATAGGAGTAGGAGAAGACGTCAAAGATAATTCGATTACAGACCTGGCCTCATCACCTGACAACGTCATCATTATACAATCACCAGATGACTTATCAACCGTTTTCAACAAACTTATTGGAAGATTAGAAGGTATGATTCAGACCAAACAAGCTGGATAAAGTACGCTTACTTTTCTTTACATTTTTGCGTTTATAGATTTAGAAAGTTGAAAAATATCAATTCTACAATCCATAAAGAGACTTCTGTATATATACGTTATGTTTATTTCATAACAGCAAATGACAACAAGCAAGAGGACACAAATGTAAAGTATGTGGTTTTTATCATTGATGCTTCCAACTTCACATCGAACGTGGATTTAAACACACTTAGGTTTATTATTGAACTTATGGATGAAGATAAATATGCCAAAGAGAAAATAAAATTTCTAATTGCCGTCGTTACCGGAAAATCGGCTATAATGCTTGACTTGCAGAAAGCTTCCAAATTAGACAGTGTTTATAAAGTGAGTATGACTTTTATTAGGTTCAAATAACGCTGCCCAAAAGTTATAAGTTATAATAAGTGAATGCGTAAACGATCGAATGAGTGAATGAGTGAATCAACGAATGATTTAATACGTGAATGAGTGAACGAGTGAACGAATGAGTGAGTAAACGATCCAATGAGTGAATGAGTGAATGAACGAATAAGTTAATACGTGAATGAGTGAACGAGTGAATGAGTGAGTGAGTAAATGAGCGAATGAGTGAACGAGTGAATGAGCGAACGAGTAAATGAGCGAACGAGTGATGAACCACTTGTAATCGCGGTGTCACTACGACATAATGGGAAAGTTGACAGCTTAGGCTCTGGGAAAGTTTACAAAAACTATAGTATGGAAGAGAGCCTCTGTTGAGCATCGTAATTTGCCAAGAGATTGATCTTTTGATTTCCAAACGTTTTGTATTAAACACACGAATAAAATAAGAAAACATTTGGAGTAAAAAGAAATGCGAAGGTGACAGGACAAATTATCTCAGGATAAGTTATCTAACACAAAATATCTCAAGCAAAATATCTCAAGAAAATTATCTCACACAAAATACTCACACAAAATATCTCACAAGAAATATTTCACACAAAATATCTCACACAAAATATCTCACACAAAATATCTCACACAAAATATCTCACACAAAATATCTCACACAAAATATCTCACATAAAATATTCCCGACTAAATATCTCACACGATCGCATGACAAAATACCTCAGGACAAAATATATCAAGAAATAAGTTATCATGGACAAATGATCTCAGACAAAAAAATCGAGTTACTATATTTATAGTATGTAGAATTTGTGTCGATTTTCAAACATTTTGTAAATGATTGTAATAATATTTATACTTCTCTTAATACTTTTTAGATATTATAAAATAAATGGCTAAATTTAACAAATACACAAAATAAAGGGTAAGCTTAGTTTTTCTTTAATGTATTAAATTAAATGACGACAGTTTACGGACGACAAAGATTCAACCCGGCTCTACGATTGTAAACATTTGGCGTGAATAACAGCTCATCAGACTGTTGGGGGTGGGGTGATAACGATATGGTCTCTTGCACATGTCAGGAGAGGGTGGGGGGGGGGGGGAATGAGCGGGTCGGCGTGGTGGTGGTGTCCCCCATGGTCCCATGCTTCTGACTTGAACCCGGATTCGAACTCGAGACTTTCGAGTTGTCAGTCTAGCTCTCTACCAATAGGCCACGCCGTCCCATTTTTGAGTGGTTCTCTTTGATCTAGCTACGTCCACCTAATGTGTTCGGGTTGTCTATCGAACCTCACCTACGCAGTAGCATTATATTTCTAATAGAAATTTTTAAATGTTTAATGTAATGTGACAAACCTATGCAACAAAACTTTTCTCAAAATTACTACACTTTAATTAACTGAGTAAAAATACCTTATATATATATATATATATATATATATATATATATATATATATATATATATATATATATATATATATATATATATATATATATATATATATATATATATATAATATATACATTATATTTATATATATATATATATATATATATATATATATATATATATATATATATATATATATATATATATATATATATATATATATATATATATAATACAAAAAGGTTACAATCGACTAAAATTTTCAAAAATACTACAAATATTTTGTAGTAAGATTATTTTGTCCGAGAAATTTGCCATAGTTCATTTATCCATGATATCATTTGTCATGATATATTTTGTCATGAGATCATTTGCCTTTGAGACATTTTGTCTGAGAAGATTTATCCTGAGACCATTTGTCATGGAACCATTTTGAACGATGAGTGCGGTAGTGCATCATCTTGTAGTTTGTAACAGTCACACGCGCTGCTTACTTATAAACAACATATTACAAAGTTATTTCATACAGCGTTAAATAGATAAATAGAGTATACAGTATAAACAATTTGATTAAATGAGAAATGCATCTTCGACAAAAGAACATTACCGGTTAAATACATTGACAGAATCGTAAATCATCACAAAACGTCTATGTTGTGTGACTTTTTAAGGTTTTCTCATTATAATCATCGTGTATGTGATACAATTCAAACACAATTAATATTTCATCTTCATACAGCTGTCGAAACAGGATGAATATATATCAATAAAGAACGTCAAAGAATTAGTTGACTCAATAATGTTGAAAGGACACTGTCAAAAGAGAAATGATACGCAGATTTCTGATCCATGTGTTATGACCATCATATCCAATGGAACAGCCCCATTTTATGATAATGGTAATATGTATGTTAAACAGGAACGCGTTTTATGCAGTCTTTCTAAACCATATTATGTAGATTAATCAACGTATTTTAAATATCTCTCTCTCTCTCTCTCTCTCTCTCTCTCTCTCTCTCTCTCTATATATATATATATATATATATATATATATATATATATATATATATACTTATATAGAGATAGCGTGTAAGAACTAAGCCGAATTGAATTTTGAACTTAGGTTAGGGGTGAGGTTTTAGCTTTAAAATAAAAATGGCCGTGTAAAAATGTTAATTTTTGTCTTTTGCAATGCTTGATGCATAACAAACTTATTATTAACTTTCGGCTACAGTTTTAAAGATGTTTGGAACTTAATGAACTTTAGTCATTTTTGTTTTGTTTTAATGTTCTCATCCAGAAAATGGACAGAGGGAAGGCACGAGAACAAGTCTAAATCGTTGCTATTTTTCACGCTCGGATTAATAATTTGTTTCTGTATTATTTATTTGAAGAGCCCGATAAATAGAAACGGTCTCATGATTATTATGATTCAGATTCAGATTAAGTGAATCACGGTTTTTGTTTTGGAAGATTCGATGCATCGAATATCCAATCCAATGCGACGCGTACACAAAGAACATGGTACCGGGTGCTCTAATAGAATAATACATATATATGTATTATGCTAGTACATTTCTATGTGACTGATATATATATATATATATATATATATATATATATATATATATATATATATATATATATATATATATATATACCAATAGAAATATAATATATTTAATATATATATATATATATATATATATATATATATATATATATATATATATATATATATATATATATATATATATATATATATATATAAAGGAAATGGCCCATATATTATATATATAATGGATATATAGAAAACTGGTATAATTAAATAAATATATCAATGTATGCATATATATATATATATATAATATATATATATATATATATATATATATATATATATATATATATATATATATATATATATATATATATATATATCTATAATATAAGCGGGCTGTGTCTGTCCTTCCTTCCTTCCTTCCGTCCGTCCGTCCGTCATCGCTATAGATTTTGGAACCATAAAAGTAAACATTCGCACCATGCTGTGCTTTTCAGTGCACCGCAGTGTCTTATTATAAATAATAGAGTAGGGTTTGTTTATATAACGGCATAGAGCTATTTTATAATTTCCACTGTTTGTACAATTTTGCATAACGTAAAGAGAATATTAAATACACGCACATTGCTAAAACATATTAAAAGGATCAATGTCAAATATAGTTTTCGTTAATATTCCCAGAAAAAGTGGATACATATTAATAACATAATAACAGTACGGTAGAAAAATCTAATTAAACTGCTTAGTAATTTTGCCAATGGAGGTAATTCAAAGATAAATTGAACTCACGCTAAAAATGTGAATGCAAAATCTGCAAGACGGAATAATTGTTGGAATAATATAATTAGCAAAATGTGAATGCAAATTATGCAGACGTGTAAGAGTACATTATTGTTGGAATATTATTATTAGCATTGATTGATAAAAGGCTATCGTTTATTTATTTTATTCACTGAATGTACTGTTTACTAATTATAATTTTTGATCAACTATTCTCCATTACTATATTATGTCATCACGTTCATTAGGTGCGCAATGGTTTTAGTCATGAAACTTTATTGTAAATTTTTAAAAGTACTGAAAAAAATGCATGAATTTATAAAGTGCAATATGGTCGGTAAAACACGGCTATTCTAAATACTGCCTTTAATTTATTTGCGGAAAAGCTAGGGGTTTTATAACAGAGGCGTAGCAAGAGGGGGGGGGGGGGGGGAGGGTGTAAATCGAAATTTTCCGCCGGCGCTCGGAAAGGGCGCGATTTGGCGCTACGGGATAGACTGTGAGCAATATGCCTTTATGATTACATTTAAATTGAGTTTATGTTGAGTGTTGTGTTTGTTTTTTCGTTTTTGTTTTTTCTTTGCGTTCGTTTGTGTTGTATTTAGTTTTGTTCTGTTCCCAACTTGGTACATTTAAAAAAGATTTACCGTGTGTTGTGGTTGTGTTGTGGTTGTGTTATGGTTGTGGTTGTGTTGTGGTTGCTTTGTGGTTGTGTTGTGGTTGTGTTGTGATTGTGTTGTGGTTGTAATGTGGTTGTGTTGTGGTTGTGTTTTGTTTGTGTTTGTGTTGTGTTTTCGTTTGTTTTGTTCTGTTCCAAAGTTGGTATATTTTAAAAAGATTTACCGTGGCGGAGCACGGGATGCAGCTAGTATATATATATATATATATATATATATGCATACATTGATATATTTATTTAACTATACCCGTTCTCTATATATCCATTATATACATATATATATACAAATGTTCTATAAATAAAAATATCATATATATATATATATATATATATATATATATATATATATATATATATATATATATATATATATATATATATATATATAAACATATTATCACAATAAACTATCGAAAACACCTATTGTATTGAATCATCATGTTGTTTTAAATAGTCAAAGAAATCTCCGCTTGGAAGGAAGCAGGTATTAAGGTTTTTGTAGTCGGTCTTGGAGATGCAGATCTTAGCGAAAGCTGGCATTCTTCCCCTGGTGATTTACTTCAGCTTGAATCGTCTGTTTGGTTGCCTAACTTTGAAAGCTATATACGTCAGAAAATTTTTGGTACGATTATTTTAAAAACTTTCGTAAGTTTTAAAATAAAGAGTTGGAATAAAATTTAAAAAAAAATATTTTTTAATTATTTTTAATTTTAATAAAATTAATTTTTTAATTATTTTCATGTAAACAAAAAATTAGATTCGTTTCTTTAGAATTTTGTAGGTTTAAATGTAAATTCCTAAAAATACTGTATAGAAGTCGAAGTATTTATTTAATTTCAACCTCCCCTAGTTGTAATAAATCTCGGGAGTAATAAATGTTAAATCAAATCAAATCAAATTAAATTAAGAACAAACCAACGACATAATTTCAAACAGATTTTACCCAATTCATTCCACCCAGCCGGTTCTTCGGATAGAGTTAACGTCTGCCCGAGCAAAACTAAGATGGACATCATTTTCCTGCTGGACACGTCACTCGCTCCCTGCATCGACTTGGACGGTCAAATACACTTCCTTAGGGACATCACCAAACGGTTTCCCCTCGGCAGTAAAGGAACACATTTCGGTGCTGTGACCTACAGCTTCAAAGCTCACAAGGCAATCAAACTGGGGAAGTACTCCGATAATGAGAAACTGCTGACGGTGATTTTGATTTCAGTCGGTTCATTGTACGGATCTTGGCAGTAATTGTATGTATAAATGGAGTATACACACACACACACATACACACACACGCACGCACACACGCACGCACACACACACACACATATATGTGTGTGTGTTCCATTTATTAAAACAATTACTGTCATGATATTACATATACTTATAATATATATATATATATATATATATATATATATATATATATATATATATATATATAAATATATATATATATACATATATATTTATATATATATATATATATAAATATATATATATATATATATATATATATATATATATATATATATATATATATATATATATATATATATATATATATATATATATAATGTATATATTAATATACAAAGCTGTTTAAGATTAACAGGTGCCGGGTGTATAAAACTAGTATATCGCGATTACCATACATAAGTATTTATCCTTTTGTTATATGTGACAAATAAACATGGATACTTCTAGCAGTTCACAATCCGAACAATCTTGCACATCTTAACCAGTTTATTGAAAATCTCCCTAGACCCTGAAAGAGCTTAAGCGGTACAACACATTCTCCTACACCCACAAAGCGCTAGAGGCAATTATAGACAAAGACCTGTTCGGGACAAGGAACGGTGGGCGATCGGACGCTCAGGACGTCATTGTCTGGATCACCAACGGGCACGCTTCAGTTTCCAGGGAAAGTAATGCATCCAATACGTTGTTTGGTTCTTTTTTTTCACTCTATTTTAAAAGTCTTTTTCCATCTGTTAAATGTCAACATTCAAAACCGCTTCCCATTAGGATCTAGAGGTTGTTAAAATAAAGGTGAAAAATTGGTCAAACGGTATTTTAACAAATGCAATGTTACACACTTCCAAAGCAGAACGATAAACTCTTTGAAAAAGATTACTAAATTCTTACCTAAGATTTATCAAGAGCTACTCTAGTGTCTAGCTGTTTAACTACAATTGACAATATATATATATATATATATATATATATATATATATATATATATATATATATATATATATATATGTATATATATATATATATATATATATATATATATATATATATATATATATATATATATATATATATATATATAAGTGATATCTGTTTAAAATATATTTATAAATATAAGGAGTCTCACTGGTTATTACAAATTCCCTCTGCTTTCCTTAAGTTATCGACTTGTATTTCAAATAGATATACGTTTAATTTAAAACCACGTTCAAACAGTAATGCTAATATCAGCCGCTTTTTAATAGTAAGCAAATGTCCTTTTCCAAAATGACGGTCTATGAGGCATGTAAAGTAGAGTTAACTTTTTTTTGTGACCTCGTTATTTGAATGGATAGTGTTGTCAGTAAGATTAGTATACCCAAATGTGAGTTCGGTACTTATTAGAGCTGGGTGGCCTCGAGGACATTTACAGACTTGAACCCGAATTCGAGACTTTCAGCAGTCGTATACTCTGCCATTTAACCACGACGTTCCAAACCTTTTCAGTAATTTCTAATTAAAATTTCCCCACTGATCCGCGGTGATTAATTGTATGCTTTTAATTAAGCAGCGGTTAAAATATTATATTTCCTCCACTAGCGCTGAAACTTTTCAGCAAACTTAAAAAAAAGAAAGTGAAGATCGTAACAGTGGGGTTCGGCACAGGCGTAAGGCTGGATAAGCTGTTGTTAGCCTCCTCAGAACCGGAGGACTTCGTGTGGACAGAGAACTTTGACGACCTGAGGTACACGGGCGACGCAGTGGCAAAGAGACTTTGTCATGTTAATGGGGTATGTATGAGGTCATGCTAACGGGGTATGTAGTCATGATAACGGGGTATGTACGAGGTCATGTTAACGGGGTATATACGAGGTCATGCTAACGGGGTATGTAGTCATGATAACGGGGTATGTAGTCATGCTAACGGAGTATGTACGAGGTCATGCTAATGGGGTATGTACCAGGTCATGCTAACGGGGTATGTAGTCATGCTAACGGAGTATGTACGAGGTCATGCTAATGGGGTATGTACCAGGTCATGCTAATGGGGTATGTACCAGGTCATGCTAACGGGGTATGTAGTCATGATAACGGGGTATATACGAGGTCATGCTAACGGGGTATGTAGTCATGATAACGGGGTATATACAAGTTCATGCTAACGGGGTATGTAGTCATGATAACGGGGTATGTACGAGGTTTGTTAACGGGGTATGTACGAGGTCATGATAACGGGGTATGTAGTCATGCTAATGGGGTATGTAGTCATGCTAACGGGGTATTTAGTCATGTTAATGGGGTATGTACGAGGTCATGATAACGGGGTATGTACGAGGTCATGATAACGGAGTATGTACAAGGTCATGCTAACGGGGTATATACGAGGTCATGCTAACGGGGTATGTAGTCATGATAACGGGGTATGTACGAGGTCATGTTAACGGAGTATATACGAGGTCATGCTAACGGGGTATGTACGAGGTCATGATAACGGGGTATGTAGTCATGCTAATGGGGTATGTAGTCATGATAACGGGGTATGTACGAGGTCATGTTAATGGGGTATGTACGAGGTGATGCTAACGGGGTATGTAGTCATGTTAATGGGGTATCTACGAGGTCATCCTAATGGGGTATGTACAAGCTCATGCTAACGGGGTATGTACGAGGTCATGCTAGCGGGGTATGTAGTCATGCTAACGGGGTATGTAGTCATGCTAGCGGGGTATGTAGTCATGCTAATGGGGTATATATTCATGCTAACGGGGTATGTAGTCATGCTAACGGGGTATGCACGAGGTCATGCTAATGGGGTATGTACGAGGTCATGCTAACGGGGTATGTAGTCATGCTAACGGGGTATGTAGTCATGTTAACGGGGTATTTACGAGGTCATGCTAACGGGGTATGTACGAGGTCATGCTAACGGGGTATGTACGAGATCATGCTAAGGGGTATATACGAGGTCATTCTAATGGGGTATGTATGAGGTCATGCTAACGGGGTATGTACTAGGTCAGGCTAACGGGGTATGTAGTCATGCGAACGGGGTATGTACGAGGTCATGCTAAGGGTTATGTACGAGATCATGCTAACGGTGTATGTACGAGGTCATGATAACGGGGTATGTAGTCATGCTAACGGGGTAAGTACGAGGTCATGCTAATGGGGTATGTAGTCATGCTAATGGTGTATGTACGAGGTCATGCTAACGGGGTATGTACTAGGTCATGCTAACGGGGTATGTACGAGGTCATGCTAACGGGGTATGTACTAGGTCATGCTAACGGGGTATGTACGAGGTCATGCTAACGGGGTATGTACTAGGTCATGCTAACGGGGTATGTACAAGGTCAGGCTAATGGGGTATCTACGAGGTCATGCTAACGGGGTATGTACAAGGTCAGGCTAACGTGGTATGTACGAGGTCATGATAACGGGGTATGTGCGAGGTCATTCTAACGGGGTATGTACGAGGAGGGGATTTAACGTAGAGGCGCCCGGGGACAAACTTTCGATTTTCAACCCCCCCCCTCAAACTTTCGATTTGATCCCCCCCTCAAGATTTCGATTTGCACCCCCCCTCAAACTTTCGATTTTCAACCCCCCCCCCTCAAACTTTCGATTTGATCCCCCCCTCAAGATTTCGATTTGCACCCCCCCCCTCAAACTTTCGATTTGCACCCACCTCAAGATTTCATTTTTATTTTTCCAACCCATTTTGCGCCCCCTAAGGTCGGCGCCCGGGGACATACGTCCCCCCCCCCGCGCCGCCCCCCCACCCCCCCATTTCCCCTCGCTACGTTACTGATTTAACGCTTTCATATTGTTATACCTGATAAATATACACCAGTACTACGTGCACATGGCGCTAACTCAAACGTTTCAAAAAGTGGACATTTGTTGTTTATCAGGTGTGTTCGTCCACTCCACATCTCTACGTATACCTTCTATACTTAATTACTTCATTGTCCTAAAAAGATCAGAAAGCCTCGCACCCCATCTGAATTTTGAAACAATTTTTGTTACCCCCTACACGATGTTCTTTTTTTTTTTTTTTTTTTTTTTGCTTGTTGAGTTCTAAACGGATTTTTACATAATGTTTTAAACTAAATGTTCTGATACATGAAGTTTGGTTTAATAAAATATGAATAAAAATTAATAGGAATCCGATCCGGTACTACACAATAGCTCGCATTAACAAGAAAACGGATCATTCACAGCGACACACCAATCACTAAAATAACATATGAAAGAAAATTAAAAGTTACCTAACACACGTCCGCTTTCTATACCAGTATGGAAGCTTTAATTTATCAAACAAAAAAAAATGATGCTCACACAAATCCTGATTATATTTGTCATTACTCGCACATAGTGATAATTTATTACAAGCTTTATTACAATTTTTTTCTGCATATTTGTAATGCAAATTTTGAAAATTTTTTTATAGTGAGCAGTAAGAAGCAGTGCGCAGTAAAAGGTATTCTTCTTTACTTACACTAATAAAAAAAAAGATATATATCCAAGAAAAATAAAAATATCATTTTAAGTAACTGTTTCGCCTTATTGTTTTACATTTACAGTGTATGTTTGTTTTAATTACAAAGTATATGTTTGTTTACTTAATAGATGTATGTGTTTTACTTATAAAGTATCTGTCGAGACGTCTAGTTAATGCAATCACCCCTTAAAATTTCATTTCATTACACAAACAACCTGCATTATTTTTCTGTCTCAGAGATAACTAGTGAATAAAAAAACCTGCCTATTGATAAGCTAGTAATGTTTACAATTCTACGAAACCAACTTAAATCTAGTCATGTTTTCAAAGTGATAAAACAAAACTATACACATTCAAGAAACTGCAACAGATTAACTTTTCTTTAAAAGGCTAGGCTGTTACGACGTGGCCTAGTGTCAGAGCGCTAAACTGCTAACCCAAAATCCGGGTTCATGTCAGTGGAACGTACTCGAGTACACAGCTGTAATGGGTACCTGACTCACGATAGGGAAAATAAAGGCGGCTGGACATAGTGCTGACCATATAAAACCGTCATATGCTAAAGTCAAGAAACAAATGAGCTCTACTTCATCTGCCCAATGGATTACTAGATAAAAAAGAATCTTTAGACCTTCAGACTTGTTACGATATATACATCGGCTGTTATAATGTTTTTTAACTATTAGTAAATAAAACGTCATTAACTATAAGGTAATGAACACATCATAAACTATATAATTTTTTTCTTTCGGGGGGGGGGGGGGGGGGGTTTGGGGGTGACACCATTAGGTGTCGCACCGGGCAGTGGCGTAGCGAGGTCGGGTGTCACTCGGTGCGGCACTTAATGGTGTCACCCCCCCCCCCCCCCCCCAGAGGCGTAGCGACCCTTCCCGGGGACAGACTTTCAACTTTTCGATTTGCATCCCCCCCCCCCCTCAAACTTTCGATTTGCAACCTCCCCCCTTCAAGTTTTTCTCTATATATTTTGCTATTTTTTGCCTTGGTGTCATACCCCTAAATGGTGTCACCCGGTGCGGTCCGCCCCCCCCGCCCCCCCCCCCCTCGCTACGCCTCTGGCACCGGATGACACCCGACTTAGCGACGTCACTGGTAAAGGCAACTCTTTCGTTCAGCCAATGCAAGCCCAACAGCTTTCGCTTCTCAACAGTCCTCCACCATTGTTCTGATCCCTTGCCCACGGTTTCCTCGCGATGCTGACATTTTCTTTTCCCATGTCTAACTCAATCCATCCTCATTAGCTTGCTTTAACATTCCTGTTCCTCTGTTTTCTGAATTGCGACAGTTTATAATGAACTTGGTCGTGTGGAAATACAAAAATATTACAACTGAAGCACGCAGATTTCAATTTGACTTACTTGACTTAGTCGTTGCGCCTATGGAATATAGGGCCTCCACCATTTCCTTCAATGTCATCCAATCCCCGGCTATTAATTTTGACATCTCCCAAGACATCCCTGTTGGCTTCAGCTCTTTAAGAAGACTCCGCCTCCAGGTCTGTCTTGGGCGCCCTCTCTTCCGCTTTCCCTGGGGGTTCCACTCAAGCGCTTGGCGTGTAACATTTGGGCGAGCCTTTCGCAGTATGTGACCCACCCAGCGCCACTTCCTCCTTCTTATTAGCACTGTCATAGGCTCATTTTTTTCTTTAAATATAACCAACCGCTATTGAAATAATTAGAAATAAAAGCATGGTTGGCTTTTAGATTTAGGTATTTCAATAGTAGTTCATTTTTATATATAAAGAAAATGATGTATTTTCTTTTTTAAGTGCATAATTATATAACATCTTGTTATTTAAAAGATTTTTACGTATTTTATTTTAAAAATCTGAAAACGTTTCATTTTTATCAGTTCTCATCTCTCTTATTTTTATTCGCACTTACATATTCTCATATATATATATGTATATATATATATATATATATATATATATATATATATATATATATATATATATATATATATATATATATATATATATATATGTATATATATATATGTATATATATATATGTATATATATATGTGTGTGTGTGTTTAAAAATAAATTCAATTCCAATACAGTTTTGCACTTATTTTTATTAAGCGGTGATGACATATTGTTCTAAATATTTTCAAATACAAAGTAATTTCCGATGTAAATGTTTCTTTCAAAGAAGAACATCCATCTCGACCTAATGTTAAAAACAAAATAAAAAATCATGAACACATATATTTTTTCTATATTTACATTATTCTAATGTAACTACAACTTAAAAGTCGACTATTCAATAAGTAACTTCACTCCTTAATGAAATTCAAATAAACAAAAAAAAGAAAACATAAATAGTACCTTTAAGACTTCTTTTTCTTTTTAGATACTGTGTAAAAAAAAGCACAATATTTTTCTTACATATATTTAAATGTATATTAATTAACAATTAAAAAAAACAACTATTTATTCAAAATAAAAACTGCCTTTAAAATGTACTTTATAAAAATTATTTTGAACCTTGATATATCAGAAAAAGCATTTCTAAAAAAAAAAAAAGCAACTATGTCCTCATGCAAAAGACTCACCAAGTTTACATTTAATAATACATACAGTTTACATACAATGAAAGTACTAAATATAAATTTAAAATACAGAAAGTTTACACATAAAAACCAGTATACAAAGTAACATTTTTTTTTACAAAATTGTCACATACATAGCTTAAATGTAACAGATGTCTTAACATACGTGAACCGTTATGTTTTTTACACCTAAGACACACACAACTAAGGTGGGCTACCAAAAAACACAAACTTGACTTACAAAGACGAACCAAGTTAACAAACAAAACCATCAAGTTTTATTAAGAAAAGACACAAAATCTACGCACGAAACACAAAGACACGTACAAAACACACAGTCAAATTAAACAATCGATGTACAAAACAGTCAAAATACACAATCTACGTACGAAACATACAGTCAAAATACACAATCTACGTGAAAATCAGACAGTCAAAATATATAATCTACGTACAAAAGACACAACCTCCTCTAATAAACACAGCTTAGGTACAAAATACAAAACGTACGTACAAATCACACAACCTACTTACAAAGCACACGACGAACGTACAAAACACACCACCACCTACTACCAATCACAAAACTAGCTTACAAAACACACTACCTACTTACAAAACACACATCCTACGTACAAATCACACTTTTTACGTACCAAACTCACAACAAATTAACATACACAACTGACATCAACAATACCCACCAACTCTTTATATACATTTATACATATACACATAATGTGTCTATACATACAAATCATATATTTATACATTTATAAATAAATATAAATACATATACATGTGTATGTGTGTATGTATACATGTATGATATATATATATATATATATATATATATATATATATATATATATATATATATATATATATATATATATATATATATATATATATATATATATATATATATATATATATATATGGATGTAGCCCTATATGTATATATTAAAAAAAATTAAAAAAAAAAAAAAAAAAAAAACGCCCGCGCAAAAAGAAAACACACACAAGAAATTCTACCTGTACAGAGATTGCTAGCTAAGAATTTCTGTGGAAACCAGGCATTGTCCTTGACACTATTCAACAAAATTATGTCCCCTGGCCTGTGGGTTAGAGTTTCCAAAAGCTCGTAGGAAATATCGTATCCGATACCCACGAACACGAGCCTGGTTCCAGCTTTCTTCATCTTTTCTACAGCTTCCCTAGCTATGGTTTTTGGAGGAGAATATATACGTTTAGCCCTCTACGAATACGTAGAAAATTATATAAAACTTATATAAAATTATTAAAAAATTATACCCAGATATTCGTTAATCTATAGGTTATATTAACTTTGTCTTGTTATTAAACTTTCATATTCTATTAGCTTAGAACCGTAAAATACCTAACTTTGCTCTGAATTTAATGGTTATAATAAACAGTTATAATATTTTTACAACGAATTTACTAAAACACAGCCAAAAAGACAGATGGTCGAAAATATGTAAAATATGGTGATGTTGATGTAGTTAAATTGCAAATAAAAGTATTCAAAAAATATTTTTTTTTACAAGATAACGTAGTCACAATTAAAACAAAAGGTATTAATAAAAATAAACTTAAGAGTACCATATGTAAATTTTTCTCTCGCAAAACTAATAGTACCCGAAAGTACTTGGAATCATAATGACGTCAAACACACAAACTTACTTATTTACAAATGTAACTAAATATATAAAAATCATCATAATATTTTCTTCCCGTTCATGCCCAAAGAGACATGGAGAAGATGAAGTAGAGTTCAACTGTTAGTATGCACATCAAATGCTCTACCGTCTTAATTTCAGTAACGTGAGCCAGGTACCCATAAAAGCTGAGTGGACCCTGTCTTGAGCCTGGAATCTGAACAACCCTAAACTTTTGGTTTGGCAGTCGTGAAGTGATATATCAATACACTCTAATTTTTGTTCTTATTCGTCTTCTTCAACACAATTAAGTATACGTGTCAACTGGTTATACCCCATAGAGGCCATTGACTCCGATTTCAACCTTCTTTTCGTTTTGGATTTGCTTCCATAGCCTTTGTCCGACCAAGAACAAACTATAAGGCAGCAGTTGTTTGATTTTGGAGTTATCTCTCCTAGAAGAGTGTCTGTCCCCAGCTAACAAGCTCATCTGTCCGAGGATTCGAATTCGAGATTTTTCGGTTTAGCAACCATGAGCTTTACCGACCCGACCACTCGACTCCTACTTTTGGTTCAATTTAAAACTATTTACTACTGATACATGGGAAACCCTAGACTGAAGGGAATAATGCTGAACACATTATCCCTTCATATGCCGAGGTCAAGAAACAAAATTAACTCTACTTCATATGCCCGATATATCGCTGACTCTAATGAAGAATTTTCACAACAGCTACATTTTTAAAGCAAGAAAAAAGCGTGTTTTTGCGTGAGTTACTTTTCTCGTGTTGTGTAGAATGTCCATCGGTAAGGAAAACAACGTAGTCCTGTGCATCGGCCCTTCCCCCTGCTTTGGTACCGAACATATCATGCTTCAGTATCCTCTCTAATGCCATGTGTGAGTTGGAAAGTCCGTGCCCTAACTTGGCTTTCTGCAAGGCCTACACATGGATAATTTTAAAGACAGACATTTGTGTTAGTCAATGAAAAGGTACACCAGAAAGCTCAAAAATATTGTAATGAAAATAAAATAATTTTGTTTTTTAAAAATTATTCTTCAAACATAACTACCAAACATTTTAATATTAAACTGATGCAACGAATAGATTTAAGACAAACATTGTTTATGGTTTCCGTTAACGTATGATTAGGTAAGGCAGGGCTAAGGTAAGGGTTAGAGTAAAAAAACTAAAAAACTAAAACAAGTTTGTTTCTAAAACACGAGATCTCGTCAGTAAACTTTAGTAAATATTGAACCAACCCATAACCTTTTTTGATAACCGGCAGGACAAATGAACTATATATATATATATATATATATATATATATATATGTATATATATATATATATATATATATATATATAAATATATATATTTATATATATACATTTACACATAAATACATAAGTACAAATATATATATACGAGAAAAATGGCCCGTTGAGGAAGGATACTACGGGCGCTAGGCTGATAGTGCTGTCTCTTTTCTCTAAACTAAAACCACCCCACCCCCCCCCCCCCCACACACACACCACCCCCCCAAAAAAAAAACATGTCTACCGTCCCATTCAACGAAATATAATTATATACTTTTTCCAGTGCCCGCCCCCTCCCCGAAAATTCTACCCCCGCCACCGAAAATTTCAAGTACCTCCACCCCTCTCCGGGGAGGAAAAAGTCTAAACTAAAACCACCCCACCCACCACACACACCACCCCCCACCCCCCACACACACCACATCCCCGCACCCCCCACACACACCACCCCCACCCCCACCCCCCCCAAAAAAAACATGTCTACCGTCCCATTCAACGAAATATAATTATATACTTTTTCCAGTGCCCGCCCCCTCCCCGAAAATTCTACCCCCGCCACCGAAAATTTCAAGTACCTCCACCCCTCTCCGGGGAGGAAAAAGTCTAAACTAAAACCACCCCACCCACCACACACACCACCCCCCACCCCCCACACACACCACCCCCCCCCCCCCCCCCGCACCCCCCCAAAAAAAACATGTCTACCGTCCCATTCAACGAAATATAATTATATACTTTTTCCAGTGCCCGCCCCCTCCCCGAAAATTCTACCCCCGCCACCGAAAATTTCAAGTACCTCCACCCCTCTCCGGGGAGGAAAAAGTCTAAACTAAAACCACCCCACCCACCACACACACCACCCCCCACCCCCCACACACACCACATCCCCGCACCCCCCACACACACCACCCCCACCCCCACCCCCCCAAAAAAAAACATGTCTACCGTCCCATTCAACGAAATATAATTATATACTTTTTCCAGTGCCCGCCCCCTCCCCGAAAATTCTACCCCCGCCACCGAAAATTTCAAGTACCTCCACCCCTCTCCGGGGAGGAAAAAGTCTAAACTAAAACCACCCCACCCACCACACACACCACCCCCCACCCCCCACACACACCACCCCCCCCCCCCGCACCCCCCCAAAAAAAACATGTCTACCGTCCCATTCAACGAAATATAATTATATACTTTTTCCAGTGCCCGCCCCCTCCCCGAAAATTCTACCCCCGCCACCGAAAATTTCAAGTACCCCCACCCCTCTCCGGGGAGGAAAAAGTCTAAACTAAAACCACCCCACCCCCCACACACACCACCCCCATACACACCCCCCCCCCCCACACACACACTCCCCCCCCCCCCCCCCCCAAAAAAAAACATGTCTACCGTCCCATTCAACGAAATATAATTATATACTTTTTCCAGTGCCCGCCCCTCCCCGAAAATTCTACCCCCGCCACCGAAAATTTCAAGTACCCCCACCCCTCTCCGGGGAGGAAAAAGTCTAAACTAAAACCACCCCACCCCATACACACA
>NW_026733928.1:57500-62500 GCF_028476545.2 Physella acuta | reverse complement strand
TTCATCTATAGGTTATATTAACTTTGTCTTGTTATTAAACTTTCATATTCTATTAGCTTAGAACCGTACAATACCTAACTTTGCTCTGAATTTAATGGTTACAACGAATATACTAAAACACAGCCAAAAAGATAGATGTTCGCAAATATGTAAAATATGGTGATGTTGATGTAGGCCTTCTTAAATTGCAAATAAAAGTATTCAAAAAAATATATTTTTTTTACAAGATAACGTAGTCACAATTAAAACAAAAGGTAATAATAAAAATAAACCTAAGAGTACCATATGTAATTTTTCTCTCTCTCAAACCTAATAGTACCCGAAAGTACTTGGAATCATAATGACGTCAAACACACAAACTTACTTATTTACACATGTAACTAAATATATAAAAATCATCATAATATTTTTTTCCCTTTCATGCTCAAAGACACAGGGAGAAGACGAAGTAGAGTTCAACTGTTAGTATGCACATCAAATGCTCTACCGTCTTAATTTCAGTAACGTGTGTCAGGTACCCATAAAAGCTGAGTGGACTTGAGCCTGGAATCTGAACAACCCTAGACTTTTGGGTTGGCAGTCGTGAAGTGATATATCAATACACTCTACATTTTGTTCAGATTCGTCTTCTTCTTCGTTAAAAATTTAAGTATTGGAAAGGACCCCCTTCAACACAAATGAGTATACGTGTCAACTGGTTATGCGCCATAGAGGCCATTTACTCCTATTTCAACCTTCTTTTCTTTTTGGATTTGCTTCCATAGCCTTTGTCCAACCAAGAACAAACTACAAGGCAGCAGTTGTTTGATTTTGGAGTTACCTCTCCTAGAAGAGTGGCTGTCCCCAGCTAACGAGCCTCATCTGCCCGAGGGTTCGAATTCGAGATTTTTCGGTTTAGCAGCCATGAGCTTTACCGACCCGACCACTCGACTCCTACTTTTGGTTCAATTTAAAACTATTTACTACTGATACATGGGAAACCCTAGACTGAAGGGAATAATGCTGAACACATTATCCCTTCATATGCCGAGGTCAAGAAACAAAATTAACTCTACTTCATATGCCCGATATATCGCTGACTCTAATGAAGAATTTTCACAACAGCTACATTTTTAAAGCAAGAAAAAGCGTGTTTTTGCGTGAGTTACTTTTCTCGTGTTGTGTAGAATGTCCATCGGTAAGGAAAACAACGTAGTCCTGTGCATCAGCCCTTCCCCCTGCTTTGGTACCGAACATATCATGCTTAAGTATCCTCTCTAATGCCATGTGTGAGTTGGAAAGTCCGTGCCCTAACTTGGCTTTTTGTAAGGCCTACACATGGATAATTTTAAAGACAGACATTTGTGTTAGTCAATGAAAGGGTACACCAGAAAGCTCAAAAATATTGTAATGAAAATAAAATAATTTTGTTTTTTAAAACTTATTCTTCAAACATAACTACCAAACATTTTACTATTAAACTGATGCAACGAATAGATTTAAGACAAACATTGTTTATGGTTTCCGTTAACGTATGATTAGGCAAGGCAGGGCTAAGGTTAGGGTTAGAGTAAAAAACCTAAAAAACTAAAACAAGTTTGTATCTAAAACACGAGATCTCGTCAGTAAACTTTAATAAATATTGAACCAAACCATAACCTTTTTTGATAACCGGCAGGACAAATGAACTATATATATATATATATATATATATATATATATATATATATATATATACATTTACACATAAATACATAAGTACATATATATATATATATATATATGATTCATGTATACATGTATACATACACAAATATATGTATTTATATTTATTTATAAATGTATATATATATATGATTTGTATGTATAGACACATTATGTGTATATGTATAAATGTATATAAATAGGTATATATATATATATATATATATATATATATATATATATATATATATATATATATATATATATATATATAATTTATAAATATCTATTTTAAAATGGTGTCCCACACAGCTACTCGCTGCGCTGAGTACCTTTTCCATATCATCGGCGTTTGAATGATCATCGAGGTCGAACACTTTCGAGGCAGTTACGCTGTACGTCATCGCGCCCACCCTCGTGCTTCGCTGACCAAGCGGGAACTGCCGGACCAACTGGCTGAAGAATTTGAGCTGCTTGTGCCAGAAGTGAACGCAGATGCTGGCGGAGGCGTCGATGACGAAGATGATGTCGAGCATGGTGTGCTTGCTGCAACTTTTTCCCGATTGCGGATTTTGTATAGCTGTTATACCTGAGAACATTACGTTATAAAGATGCTTGAGACTATGACCGATTAAACTTTATCAAGCCTTAGACAGTAGCATTGCTAAACCGAAAATCTAACATGCAGTTCCATATATATATATATATATATATATATATATATATATATATATATATATATATATATATATATATATATATATATATATATATATATATGTATGTGTGTGTGTGAGTGTTTAAAAATAAATTCAATTCCAATACAGTTTTGCACTTATGTTTATTAAGCGGTGATGACATATTGTTCTAAATATTTATTTTCAAATACAAAGTAATTTCCGATGTAAATGTTTCCTTCAAAGAAGAACATCCATCTCGACCTAATGTTAAAAACAAAATAAAAAATCATGAACGCATATATTTTTACTACATTTACATTATTCTAATGTAACTACAGCTTAAAAGTCGACTATTCAATAAGTAACTTCAGTCCTTAATGAAATTCAAATAAACAAAAAAAAAAAAAAGAAAACATAAATAGTACCTTTAAGATTTCTTTTTCTTTTTAGATACTGTGTAAAAAAGCACAATATTTTTCTTACATATATTTAAATGTATATTAATTAACAATTAAAAACAACAACTATTCATTCAAAATAAAAACTGCCTTTAAAATGTACTTTATAAAAAATTATTTTGAACCTTGATATATCAGAAAAAGCATTTCTAAAAAAAAAAAAGCAACTATGTCCTCATGCAAAAGACTCACCAGGTTTACATTTAATAATACATACAGTTTACATACAATGAAAGTACTAAATATAAATTTAAAATACAGAAAGTTTACACATAAAACCCAGTATACAAAGTAACATTTTTTTTTACAAAATTGTCACATACATAGCTTAAATGTAACAGATGTCTTAACATACGTGAACCGTTATGTTTTTTACACCTAAGACACACACAACTAAGGTGAGCTACCAAAAAACACAAACTTGACTTACAAAGACGAACCAAGTTAACACACAAAACCGTCAAGTTTTATTAACAAAAGAAAAAATCTACGTACAAAACACAAAGACACGTACAAAACACACAGTCAAATTAAACAATCGATGTACAAAACAGTCAAAATACACAATCTACGTACGAAACATACAGTCAAAATACACAATCTACGTGAAAATCAGACAGTCAAAATACACAATCTACGTACAAAAGACACAACCTCCTCTAATAAACACAGCTTAGGTACAAAATACAAAACGTACGTACAAATCACACAACCTACTTACAAAGCAAACGACGTACGTACAAAACACACCACCTACTACCAATGACAAAACTAGCTTACAAACCACACTACCTACTTACAAAACACACACCCTACGTACAAATCACACTTTTTACGTACTAAACTCACAACATATTAACATACACAACTGACATCAACAATACCCACCAACTCTTTATATACATTAATACATATACACATAATGTGTCTATACATACAAATCATATATGTATACATTTATAAATAAATATAAATACATATACATGTGTATGTGTGTATGTATACATGTATGATATATATATATATATATATATATATATATATATATATATATATATATATATATATATATATATATATATATATATATATATATATATATATATATATATATATATATATATATATATATATATATATATGGATGTAGCCCTATATGTATACATATAAAAAAAAAAAAAAAAAAAAAAAAAAAAAAACGCCCGCGCAAACAGAAAACACACACAAGAAATTCTACCTGTACAGAGATTGCTAGCTAAGAATTTCTGTGGAAACCAGGCATTGTCCTTGACACTATTCAACAAAATTATGTCCCCTGGCCTGTGGGTTAGTGTTTCCAAAAGCTCGTAGGAAATATCGTATCCGATACCCACGAACACGAACCTGGTTCCAGCTTTCTTCATTTTCTCTACAGCTACCTTAGCTATGG
Organism: Physella acuta; assembly: GCF_028476545.2. Classification (NCBI taxonomy): domain Eukaryota; kingdom Metazoa; phylum Mollusca; class Gastropoda; family Physidae; genus Physella; species Physella acuta. The sequence continues at coordinate 58,250 of NW_026733928.1, read as the reverse complement.
TTTTTGGAAGAGAATATATACGTTTAGCCCTCGGCGAATACGTAGAAAATTATATAAAACTTATATAAAAATTATTAAAAAATTATACCCAGATATTCGTTCATCTATAGGTTATATTAACTTTGTCTTGTTGTTAAACTTTCATATTCTATTAGCTTAGAACCGTACAATACCTAACTTTGCTCTGAATTGAATGGTTATATAAACAGTTATAATATTTTTACAACGAATTACTAAAACACAGCCAAAAAAGATAGATGTTCGAAAATATGTAAAATATGGTGATGTTGATGTACTTAAATTGCAAATAAAAGTATTCAAATATTTTTTTTTTACAAGATAACGTAGTCACAATTAAAACAAAAGGAATTAATAAAAATAAACCTAAGAGTTCCATATGTAATTTTTTCTCTCGCAAAGCTAATAGTACCCGAAAGTACTTGGAATCATAATGACGTCAAACACACAACCTTACTTATTTACAAATGTAACTAAATATATAAAAATCATCATAATATTTTCTTCCCTTTCATGCCCAAAGAGACATGGAGAAGATGAAGTAGAGTTCAACTGTTAGTATGCACATCAAATGCTTTACCATCTTAATTTCAGAAACAAGTGTCAGGTACCCATAAAAGCTGGGTGGACTCTGGGACATCGTTTTGTCTCGAGACTGGAATCTGAACAACCCTAGACTTTTGGGTTGGCATTCGTGAAGTGATATATCAATACACTCTAATTTTTGTTCAT
>NW_026733928.1:5000-52500 GCF_028476545.2 Physella acuta | reverse complement strand
AGGATTCCACCGCTAGTAACGAACTTACCTTCAGCTATAAACTCAATGATAGTAACCTGCGAGCTCCATAACATGTTCACATTTTCCACTACGACAACGTCCTCTTGATCGACGTCCCAATCCTTGATGATTGACGTGTCCCCCTGGTCGCCTATGATCACCACAATCAACGCGTTGCCGATTTCTTTCCAGGTCTTTATTTCGGTTTTAACTGGTGCAAAAAAGTGACACGGATTGTTAGCTGTATAGGTATAGGGCTGGTAAGTAGGTCACCAACCAACTCTACGGCTAAATAAAATGATCACCACAATCAACGCGTTGCATATTTCTTTCCAGATCTTTATTTCGTTTTTAACTGGTGCAAAAAGTGACACGGATTGTTAGCTGTATAGGTATAGGGCTGGTAAGTAGGTCACCAACCAGCTCTACGGCTCAATAAAACCTGCACGAGCCATAGAACTGGTTGGTGACCTACTTACCAGCTCTATAAAGAAGCATGATGCCTATGTACTTTCGCGTTTAGATGAGGTAGGGACGTCGCTTTGTCGGGTGTCACCCGGTGCGTCTTCTTATGGTGTCACCCCCACCCCCACTATTATTTTTCTCTGTATATGTTATCGTTGGTGTCACCCCCGCCCCCCTTAAAAGCTTTAAAGTGTTCACATTTAATACTAATAATGTTTATCTATAGTTGGTTGTTAACACAGAAGAGTGTAGCTTTGCTTTCTCTATAGTTTGCATTTTTTTGTCATGTTGTCATCCCGGTAAAAAGGATATAGTGCTGACCACACTATCCTACCTTAAGCCAGAGCCAGTGAACCCGAAGAACCTTACATTTTTTTTACACTGTATGTCTTGGACTGTAGCTGGATTGCTAACCCGTAAGTCTCGAGTTCGAATCCGGGTTCAAGTCAGTAGACCTTCCCTGAGTCCACCCAACTCTAATGGGTACCTAACTCACGTTAGGGAAAGTAAATACGGCTGGGCATAGTGCTGACCACACTATCTCTTCATAATCCGAGGTCACAGAAACAAGTGAACTCTACTTCACTTGCCCTACAGACCGTCAGGTTTGAAAGAAAACTTTACTTATGTCTTGGACACGAAAAGGGAACCCCCTCCCCTCCCCCCCCACCCACAAATTGAACACAATAAAAATTTTTTTTTTAAATACACCACCTTCTCCCGGGTTTGTCTTTTTCCCGTTTGAGATGTACACTATGACGCAGGATTTTTTGGTGTCGCATTTCCACCCTTTCAGGTTCTGGAAAAACTCTTTTAAAGTCTTCAGCACGACGTACTTAGTTCCTTCGGACAATGTCTGAATATGTTTTGGAATTTAAAAATAAATAATTAGAAATTCATTGTTTTCATTAACCCTTGTCATTACCCTCCTCCTCCTCGATTCTAACGAGCCCTGACCCTAACCCTAACCCTGACCCCAAACTCATAAACCTATAGATAACTCTAACCTAACATCAATCCTAACACAAATTCTAAACCTTTATCTAACTTTAACTCTGACACCAGCCCTACCCTTACCCTTACCTGATAGTGATGATAGTTATGCAAATGATGCTCGTGATGGTAGTGGTGTAAGTGATGATAGTGATGGTAATGATGTGAGTGATGATAGTGATGCTAGTGATGTTAGTGATGGTAGTGATGTTAGTGATGGTAGTGATGTAAGTGACGTTAGTGATGTTAGTGATGGTAGAGATGTTTGTGATGTTAGTAATGGTAGTGATGATAGTGATGATAGTTATGATAGTTATGATAGTTATGCAATTGATTCAAGTGATAATACTGATGGTAGTGATGTTAGTGATAATAGTGATGGTAGTGATGATAGTTATGCAATTGATGCTAGTGATAATATTGATGGTAGTGATGTAAGTGATGATAGTGATGGTAGTGATGGTAGTGATATAAGTGATGATAGTGACGTTAGTGATGTTAGTGATGTTAGTGATGGTAGAGATGTTAGTGATGTTAGTGATGATAGCCATGGTAGTGATGTAAGTGACGTTAGTGATGTTAGTGATGGTAGAGATGTTATTTATATTTGTGAATGTTAGTGATAATAGTGAAGTTAGTATTTGTAATCTTAAGAAGTTAGTGCGGAATCACTACCGATGTGTTTAACAAAAGTGTTATTGATCGTTTAAGGTAGTTACGAGTGAACGAGTGTAATAGGGCTGGTAAATAGGTCACCAACCAGTTCTATGGCTCATGCAGGTTTTATTGAGCCGTAGAACTGGTCGGTGACCTACTTACCAGCCCTATCGACCACTTCCAGTCCCTTAGGCTTAGCTACGGTCTTGTGGGTGGGGGGGGGGGGGGGTAAGTACGGCTTCGTCAGAGCTAGCGCCGAGCGCCACCACACACAGGCGTAGCGACCTTTCCGGTGCCCGGGGACAAACTTTCAATTTGCACCCCCCCCCCCCGCTCAACTTTTGATTGCACACCCCCCTCAAACTTTCAATTTGTTTTTCAAACCCATTTTGGCGCCCCCCCCCCCTAAGGTCGGCGCCCGGGGACATATATCCCGCCACCCCTCTCTACGCCTCGGCCACCACACCACATCTGAACTTTACTCACACATACCCCACCCCCCCATGACGCACACTCATACCGTTTGTAAACCCATTTTGGCGCCCCCCCCCCCTAAGGTCGGCGCCCGGGAACATATATCCCGCCCCCCCCTCTCTACGCCTCTGCCACCACACTACATCTGCGCTTTACTCACACATACCCCCCCCCCATGACGCACACTCATACCGTTTGTAAAGCCACTATGTCCGCCAAGTGCCTGGTGTCGAAGAGCCGCACCTGACCGTTGACGATGAGTACCACGGCAAACCTGACGCCGGCGTAGCCCAGTTTGTGCTTCTTCATGGCGTCGATGATGAACTTGATGATCATCGTGTACTCGTCGTCCCTCTCCTTACCGACGAAGTCGACGATGAAAATCACAATAGGGGGAATCGTGCTGTTGGTGTAGATTGGTGGTGGCTCTGCAAGAGTTGTAAAGAGGCGAAACGATAGTTTGAGTGTCCAGTGACTTTTGTTGTTTACACATATACACGCACGCACACACACACACACACATTTATATATATATATATATATATATATATATATATATATATATATATATATATATATATGTATATATATATATATATATATATATATATATATATATATATATATATATATATATATATATATATATATATACCTGGGATGACGCAGTAATTTAAGAGAACTTCATCAATGCGTTACTAATACTGTATTTTAGACGCGTGACCTTGTTTTCTAAAACTGAGTTAAATCATAGTATTCCTAATTGGCCAATTTTATTTACCCGGGTATATGAAAAAATTAATCATATGTAAAGAGCCAAAGTAGCCTAAAAAGTGTTTTGCAAATAGTCACCGTTTTTCACCAAATTAACGATGTTTAATATAAGGAATTCAGACTGGTCTCTTCTTAAGCCCTTCCGACGTTTTCCCGAAGATAACGCCTATTTTTGTGTGTCCACCGCGAGTTATAATAAGGTTTGTACGTGGGAAAGTTAATTCGATGCATAGGTCATATAAGACGCTGGTCAGTCGAAGTCAGTTTTGACCCCGCCCCCCCCCCCTCCTCTTCGTGGACTTTTTGACCAATCAACATTCGCTCCCATGTTCCATTCTATTGTACTTGTGACCAGTGTTTCTTCCAGACTTTTTTTTTCTCCAGGTGGGGGGGGGGGGGGGCACTTTTCGGGGGAGGGGGGGGACAACATTTTCCGGTGGGGCGGACACTGGTAAAAGTATAATGTTTTATATATAAATTCCATTTCGTTCGGGGTGGGGGGTGGGGGGTAGGGGGGGGGGGGTGCTCCGCCTGGAAGAAACTCTGTATGATACGTATCGGGTTACTAACAAGGATCGGTTTTGTAGATGAAGCTCTGGTCTTTTTAGATTTTAGGATTTGATCTTTGTCAGCGATAGCAGCAAAGTATCTATCACCGTGCCAGGTTATTAAGCCCAATGTACTTGCTATTAAAATAAAGCGGGAGTGATCTCCCCTAAATTTTGTAAAATATATTCCGATAACATAACTAGTATTTCCGGTCACCGGAAAATTGCTAAAAATGTGCCAGTGAACAGAAAATTAGATCTTCTACGTGTATGTAGAATTTCTTCCATCTAACTGAGATTTCGTCAACGATGCTGTAACGGTTCTCAGGTAATCGTGTTCACAGACGCACTCACACACACACACACACTCATACATACACACACACGCGGAGAGACACACAAACACAAGCATACAGACAAGACGGTAAATTTTAAGTTTTTTCCTACTCAGGCAGGTCTAAAACTTCGAGATTTGGAAAAAAAAATCTCGATTTCGAAGTTATTCACGAATGTAATACTTCCTCTATACTCCGTATACGAGAAAGTAAAAAAAAAAACAAAAAAAAAAACAAATATAAAACAAACTGTAACAAATATTTTACCCTCCACTCGTTTTATTTCGGTTCCATGAGTGACGGTCGAGTTAAAGGACTTTATCTCTAAGACGTCATTTGGAGTTTCGACCCATTGGTAGATTTCAGTAGAATCAACTAGCTGCCCCACAACGATTGCTGTGATTATGTTGCCGTTTTTGATAAATTCTTTGATCGCAGTATCTGTTGATAAAGGTAACACTTCTTTGTAAAATTTAATGACCATTTCAGGGGTCGGCGTGGTCGAGTCGGTAAAGCTCATGGTTGCTAAACCGAAAACTCTCGAGTTCGAACCCTCGGGCAGATGAGGCTCGTTATCTGGGGACAGCCACTCTTCTAGGAGAGACAACTCCAAAATCAAACAACTGCTGCCTTGTAGTTTGTTCTTGGTTGGACAAAGGCTATGGAAGCAAATCCAAAAAGAAAAGCAGGCTGAAATCGGAGTCAATGGCCTAATTGGCGCTTAACCAGTTGACACGTTATCCTTAATTGTGATGGAAGCATGGTCGAGTCGGCTAAGCTCATGGTTGATAAATTCGAAAAAAAAAAAAGTCTCGAGTTCAAACCCTCTGGCAGATAAGGCTCGATTCCTCCCAACACTAAAAATTAAGAACGAAGAAGAAGAATGACGATTTCTAAAATTTAACCCAAAATCGTGGCAAACAACGGAGAAGAAGGTAAAACTGCTTTTAGTTGCTAAAAATGGTTTCAAATGAAAGCTAATTTAATGTTTCAAATTCATTTTGAGCTCTACTAGATTATGTACTAAATAAAAAAAAATATTGAACCTGATAAACCATGGAGCAGGTGCCGTAGTTCACCTGTTATTTGACAACGGCATGTGTAGTAAATGTTACGTAGGCATTTTTGTTTATTTGTTAAAACGATGCCTTAGGGGCGGTGCGGTCAAACAGTAGAGCCTTCAACTGCTAACCTGAAAGTCTCGAGTACGGATCCAACGGCTCGAGTAGCTGTCTCACGTTCAAAAGTTGTTATATGAGGCAGAAATAGTTAAACATGGCAACATAAAGTACATTTACCATCGAAATCAGGTGTATTATCTATAATAAATTGCACAATGCATGGCCTTTTCTTAACGCATCCCAATTTCTTTAGTTCCTCGAACATTTGAGATAAGTTATTCGTGTGGCTTGTATGTTTGGAATTTAGCGCCTACAGAATAAATAAATACAATCTTTATGGATACAGAAATGAATTAATAATCAAACAAACAAATAAGCAAACAAACAAGCAAGCGAACAAGCAAAACAAAAAACGAACAAAAATGAGTCATTAAATACAAGATTAAAAAATGGTTCATTTAAAACAATTAAGAAATAGATTTTAAAAAAATCAAATCAAACAAACAAACTAGCAAACAAACAAGCAAGCGAGCAAGTAAACAAAAAACGAACCGAAAATCGGGTCCTTAAATACATGCATAAATAAAATATGATTAATTTGAAAAAAGAATTAATTAATAGACTTAAAAAATTAGTAAATTATATATATATATATATATATATATATATATATATATATATATATATATATATATATATATATATATATATATATATATTAATATATATATATATATATAAATATATATATATATATATATATATATATATATATATATATATATATATATATATATATATATATATATATATATATATATATATATATATATATATATATTTATATATATATATATATTTATATATATATATATAGATATAGATATATGTGTATATTTATGTAAAGGTGTGTATATCTAAGTATTCAGTAAAAAAAGTACACTAAGAATGTACCATGAAACATATAATTTTTAACCCTTACATTTGTGATAGAAACCACGCTTGTAAGTTTCCTGACGTCGAAGAGTTTGGCAATTTTCTTTGTGTAACCTATTATAATGAACTTATTAGATTCCTCTTCTTCCCAGTATTGCTGGATCAAGCTACCAATCACAGAGACTTTCCATTTAAAATCTGTTAGATGCTCTTCTTCCGCGTAGTTAAAGATAATTACAATTGTGTTGATTTCGACCGCAGTTGTTAAACCTGTTGATATATATATATATATATATATATATATATATATATATATATATATATATATATATATATATATATATATATATATATATATATATATCAATGTATGTGTGTGTGTCTGTCTGTGTGTCTGTCTGTGTGTCTTTAATGCATTACCACACCTCTTATCACATCGCCGTGAAACTTTGGTAAGTTGTTGAGAATATTCCTGGGGAGGTTTCTGCGAAAAAAAAATTTCAAATTCGCCGCAGGGGTGGCGCCCCGGTAGGGCGCGATTTGTTTTTCTTTATATACGGTATATAAAAATAAAAGTCTATTTTGATTTCACACTGTTCATCCGATAGCCATGAGACTTTTGGGAGTTCATTATACCACTCTTGGGAAGGGTTCTGTAAAAAAAATCATTTTTAATTTCGCAAGGGCGGCGCCACGGGAGGGTGCGATTTTTCTCTATATACGGTATATTTTTTTTTTTAAAGTCGATTTTGGTGTGACACCGTTATCCGACAGCCATGAGACTTTGAGGGAGTTGATTAGAACTATTCAGGGAAGGGTTCTGTAAAAAAAAAAATCCTTTTTTAATTTCGCAAGGGCGGCGCCACTGGAGGCTGCAAATTTTCTCTATATACGGTTTATAAAAATAAAAATCTATTTCGGTTTCACATCGTTCATCCGTGTATCATGAAACTTTACGGAGATGATGAGATCACTCAATGGTAGGGTTCTGCAAAAAAAATATCTTTTAATATTGCAAGGGCGGCGCCCCCAAGGGGGGGGGGCGATTTTTTTTCTCTATACACTGTATTTAAAAAAATAAAACTCGGATGCGGTTCATCCAAGTGCCATGAAACTTTAGGAAGTAGATGAGAATACTCCCGAGAATATTTCTGCGAAAAAGAAAGTTTTTATGGGCGGTGCCATATAGGGTACAACTTTCGTCAATACACGATTTGGCGCCCAGTGTTTTAAAGCGACTATGTTGGCACTTGGCATCCGTTAATCGAGCGTCCTGCATAGCGAGTAAGGGGTACTACTATATTCAGCGGTAAAACTACAACAGTCTTTTAAAAATAACTTTGTAACGCGAGGAAATCCTGTACAGTTTCGTCACCTTGCCAAAGATGAAAAAATAGCTTTTTGAAAATGAGGAGCCTACTGTAGAGTTTCGTCACTTTGCGAATGATGCAATAAGCATCTACTATTAGACAATCCAGTCGGAAATTGAGATCGAGTATCTAATAATAGACCATTAGTAACGCTAGCATATTGAATCAGTCACAATGATGTTTAAAACATGTCAAATACTTTTTTACGTGTTAAAGAAAAAAAGCCTGTTCATTTGTGGCACTTTAGCGAATGATGAAATGTGCATCATTATTGTCAGGATGCTATTTGGCACGATGGCGCCTGTTAGTTTTAAGGAGCCAGGGGTGGTACGCCGCGCCTATGCGGTAGTGTAATCGGGGGGGGGGGGGGAGGCTTCTGAGAGCGCTCTTCTACGTCTGTGACACATGGGCGGTCACCGAAGTGTGCTCTACCATATCATTTCAGTGAGTGATTAATGTACACTCAAGCTTTTCATGCGGTAGTGTAGGTAAGCCCGTGTCCCGATATTTATGATCCAAGCGCAGGCATTGTTTACATTTAAATAACTCATTTTTAGAAATCAAGGTCATGAGTCTAAGAATATAGGATTGGTTAACGCATGGATGAAACCCTTCTTATATATTTCGTCGGACTTTCTTCTATTCCCGCGGCAACGCGCGGGGACGGGTACGCTAGTATATATATATATATATATATATATATATATATATATATATATATATATATATATATATATATATATATATATATATATATATATATATATATATATATACTTTCTAGGTTTATAGTTCTTTTTGGATGCAAACAATTCAGCAAAAGACGTTACTTACCCCTTAAGACATCGATCACTATATTGATGGTGTGATCTAAAGTATTAAAGCTGAATGTTCTTATAACCTGGTGAGGTTCAGAGATGTGTATAATTTCTTCCTCCGATACTTCGTTGCCAACAGCCAGTGTCAAGACCTTTACCTTCTTTTCTTTCAATTGCTTAACCATCTGCAAGGCTTTGAAGGTAGAATGATAATATATTAGGAATGAGTGTACCATAATATTCGTGTACAATCGTACATTTGAATCCAGCATTAGAAACGGTAGGTATGTGAGACAAAGGCTAAAGAACCTACCCCTCTCCCCCGAATTTACCCCCCCCCCCGGACATTCCCCCCCCCCCGTATTTACCCCCCCCCCCCGAAGCAATAACCCCCTGTCAATTATCCCCCTGTCATTTATCCCTCCACCCCGGGGATATATCCCCCCACCCCCCTTAAGTTAGAATCCTAACTCTAACTAGAATTCTATACTTTAATATAACCTCATTCCTAATCTTAAGAAACATACCAAAACCTTAGCATCAACATCAGCCTAAAACTTAGAACTAAACCAAAACCAACGCTAGACACTACTTTAAGCCTAAACCTAACCCTATACTTAACCTTAACACTAACCCTAACCATAGCCATACCCCTAACCCTAATCTTAAACTTAACCCTAACCCTAACCCTAACCCTAACCCTAACCCTAACCCTAACCCTAACCATAACCCTAACCCTAACCCTAACCCTAACCCTAATCCTAACCCTAACCCTAACCCTAACCCTAACCCTATCCCTAACCCTAACCCTAACCCTAACCCTAACCCTAACCCTAACCTTAACCCTAACCCTAACCCTAACCCTAACCCTAACCCTAATCATAACCCTAGCCCTAACCCTAACCCTAACCCTAACTCTATCCCTTAATCTAGCCATAGCCATAGCCATAATCCTAACCCTAACCCTAGCCCTAAATCTAACCCTTGCCCTAAATCTAGCCCTAACCCTAACTCTAACCCTAACCCTAACCTTAACCTCACCCTGTCGAGGGGGGGGGGGGTAATATCCTACTGGGCGGGGAGGGGGGAATTGACAGGGGGGGGAATACTTCGGGGGTAATGTCGGGGGGGGGGGGATGTCCGGGGGATAATTGACGGGGGGGGGGGGGGGCGGGTAATGCCCTGTTCCCGTGACAAAACCGCTCGTTTAGTTGTTTTCTCGTATACAGTTTTTATCGTTTTACACCTAGGTACTTAATCATATACGGAGTATATGGATTATTATTTTAATCGTGCAAAAATAATAAATGCAGATTTATCGAAATTTCGGGGTTCTATGCGTAATCTAGTCTGAAAAACTGGGATTTGCAACTCTGTCCGTGTGTGTGTGTGTGTGTGTGTGTGTGTATATCTGTGAACATGATAACTTGAGTACCGTTACAGCTAGGTTATATCGAATTTGTAGTTCTTTATCAACTTCAGCGATTTCCCGTAACCGGAAGTGTAACTTGTTCTACTTTGGTTTTTAAAAGCCCATCACTTGAGTACTATTTCAGATAGATAAACGAAATTTTACACATAGGTAACAGATCTAATTCTCTGCCTTCTTTCAAATTTTGAGTAATTTCCATTGACCTGAAGTTGTACTTTACGCTATTTCCGATTGCTTAAAAAAAAAACAAAAAAAAAAAAACAATGCATATAAATTTATAAAGTACTAGTATTCCGCACTATTATATACATATCATTTGACTTTCACTTGGTGCGCAATTCTTTTTTCTAGGAGATTCTATTCTATTTTAAAAAGTTTAAGTAATTAAAACTGGATTCAAAAATCATATCTATACCCCGAGTTTCCATCCCCCATAGTGTTATATAAAAATATTCGAGAACATTTAGGGGAGATCACTCCCGGTTTATTATTTTTTCGATGAAAATATTGAGTCGAAAAGTTCTTAGATTTAACTGCCCAATGAGAGTATGATTTAAACATCTTAAATTCTGTTTGTTTTGAGAAGGTAGGAATACATTACCGTATCTCGTTTACGGAAATCGCTACGAATAAGATCTATTGCTTATACTAGAAATTGTTTTCACCTAACTGAGACATCATACAAGTTATCATTTTCACATACACACACACACACACATGTACACTGACAGACAACAAGAGAGGCTTCGTTTTTGCGGCTTAGGAGGATATTAAACGTTGAACTTTGTCGACGATATCGACATTACGCACATTAAACTACTTTCCGCTGTCCTGTATAGCGTAAAAGACTGTTAGCTTCAAATTAAAATCATTAGGGCTTGTAAGTCTCGGTCTCTCTCACTGAATATTCGAAATCTCGATAGCCAGAGGGTGATATTCATTTTCAAACTAAATTATTTGTTGTGAGTATGATTGGTGATTTAAAAAAAATCATTTTCCAGCTATTTGTTTTTAAGTCTTGCTTCAAGATTTAAAAATACCAAGATTACTAAAAATGCAACAATTATAAGCAATTGAATAATAATAGAATCAAGTAAAAGTATTTATATTGTTACTACGTTTAGGACTAACTTTTTTAATCAATTATAAACTGTACGCTCCTTCAAAAAAAGACAAATCACAATTTTACGTAGACTATATTTTTTTTAAGCTATCATCGCAGTCAATCATTATCGTTGTTAACGATTTCAAAGCAAATTAACTTATTTTTATTTTACCTATTTTATAAATATATTTACATTTGGTTTGAAAAAAAAAAACAACATCCGGCCAATTTGAAAACGAGACGGTGGTGACCTACTTACTAGCCCTATTGAGAAACTTACTTTTAAACTTATCTGTTGAGACCCCATCCGTCACAATGAGGACAACTTTGTCCCTGTCTTCGCCAGACTTTCCGAACATGTCCTTAGTAACGATCACGTCCAAGGCTCGATCGATATATGACTGTGTGAAGCTGACAGTTTTGCTTTCTAGAGCCTTTAAACAGATACAAGAATCAACGACTGAGGTTTGGAAACTTAAAGCATTTTAAATATTATTTAAACAAATACAAATATCATAGGCAGTGTAATTATATATGTAACTAGTGTAGTTACTAGAGACGATAAGAACGCAATACAGTCTGTCAACTAAAGACACGATCAAGGCCAAACTGGGCTGATGCAACTGATACAGGGGGTGTGGACTGATAACGAACACAAAGCCATTGCGTAGCTTTGAGAAGCGATACGACAGAACTGCGTTGTTCATAGTCTGATGCAACGAATGGGAAGTATTACGTATACGTGGGATATAATAGGACGGCACGACGATAAGGCGCAGAACCCAGTTGAAGATTGATATGTGAGGACGTGTTGTGGTTTGTGAGGATAGGAACGATGGACACGTGCATTCTGATATGTGAGGACTAGTGAGGACAGTGGGGGTCAGTTGGTTCATTGTATTCTTGTGGAACATTGATGCATTGTTATGTGGAGCATTTCTATTGATTCATGTAATAAAGAGATCAATGTAAACCTGCACTTCCGAGTATCTGTATTGTGGTCGATGTTGTGTGCTGGTCAAAGATAGCACGAGTAAATACATTCGGTAACATTTGGCACTACAAGTAAATAGACTCGGTAACATTTGGCGTTGTCGATACACTCGGTAACAGTTGACCTTCCTTCAGGTCAGGAACTGAGCGATCCGCAGGTCCGAGTATGATGACGAATCGAACTGCTCGGTAGACAAAGTCTCTGTGCCGGAATAGAAACAATCACCACCCACAGAGACCGGCACGATGGAAACCATGATGGCTCAACTGTTGGCTCACCTGGATAAGGTTGGCCAACGATTGGAGAGGTTAGAAAGCAGGTCAACAGCAGAGAATCAGGGCAAAAACTGGACAAAACATAGACAAGTTAGACAGCCGCGACCTGCCAAGCCATCACTCCAGTGGACAGCTGACGGTAGACCAATCTGCCTGTCCTACTCACAACCCGGACATATGGCAAGGTACTGTCAGGGAAACGGTCGTCCTCTGTAAGGCAGGGTCAGGCTACAGAGGGGCGAGGTTATGGCCCAAGAAACAAAATGATTGGAGTCTGTCCCGAGATGATGATCACGATCGGGGACATCGCGGTCAAGGCAATTGTTGATACAGGCTCCCAGGTGACGACAATTACGGAACAATTTTACACCAAATGGATAAAAGGAAAAGACCATAGTTTAAGGTCTGACACATGCATGCGCCTAACGGCAGCTAATGGATTAACCATTCCATACTGTGGCTATTTTCTGGCAGATGTGGTGGTGGCGGGATACAGGTTGAAGCAGGTTGGGGTGTTCGTTACGAAACACAACCTAGAGACAAATGTGTCAAATATACCTTGCCTGTTGGGCATGAACATCCTTGGCCAGTTGCCAGAATTTCTTACAAATGTTGTCGGATCGCCCACACCAGGTCGGGGATCCAAGTTGGCCAGGTTTGCTAAGACCAGAGGAAGGACATCAATCCCGGCAAACACGGTCAAGGCAATCACACTACAAATTGGTGATAGAAGCGTGAATGGTGATGTGATGATAGAACCATGTGGCGCCGCACTGAGGGCAGGCGTCATGTTACTGCGGACATACACATCAGCGGAAAATGGACTGGTCCTAGGGTTGGTGGCAAATGTATTGGATGAGGAAATTTTTGTACCGCCTAACACTCTGGTAGGAGTACCACAGAACGTCGAGGTAAAAAAGTCGGCACAGTGCATCGAACTGATCAATACCAGCAGTAATGAAGTAACAATTAGGTCGGTCAATGTGACGGCCGAGGTGAAGAAAGAGGATGGCCGAACATATACATTCCCGGAAACTGAGGACCCAAAATTAAATGAATTGCTGAATAAGTACAGGGATATATTTGCCTCGTACGAGGGTGATTTTGGTTACACGGAAGTAATAAAACACCAGATACCCTTACTGCAAGACAAGCCTGTGGCGCAACCTTATCGAAGATTACCACCAAGTCACTACTCTGCGGTGAAAGCACACCTGAACGATCTACTAAAAAGGGAATTATTACAACCAGCACAAGCCCGTATGCAGCACCGATAGTAGTTGTAAAAAAGAAGTCAGGGGTGATAAGACTGTGTTGTGATTACCGTAAATTGAACAGCATCACAAGAAGGGATGCATTCCCCTTGCCTCGTATTGATGAATGTCTTGATGCGTTGGGGGGAGCAAGATTTTTTTCTACCTTAGATTTGGCTAGTGGCTACCACCAAGTGGCCATGCACCCCAACGATCAACATAAGACTGCATTTATTTCTCCACTAGGACTGTACGAGTGGACCCGTATGCCGTTTGGTCTAACTAATGCGCCTGCTACATTCCAGCGAGTAATACAAAGTGCTATGAGTGACTTCCTATTTCAAATAATGTTGGTGTACTTGGATGATATACTAGTTTACTCAAAAACTTGGGAGGACCATCTAGAAAGATTAGAACACGTTTTTCTCCGTCTTAGAGAGATAGGAGTAAAGCTGAACCCAGACAAATGCGGCTTCGGTCTGAAATCGGTACGTTTTTTGAGCTATGTGATTTCGCCTGATGGCATCGCCACTGACCCAGATAAAATTGCAGCTGTTAAAGAATGGAAACAGCCAACAACCACAGTAGAGGTCAGATCATTCTTGGGCTTTGCTTCCTATTATAGAAAATGTGTACCTGGTTTTGCAAAAATTGCCGCACCGTTGCATGACTTGGTAAACAAAATGACACAGAAACACAGTAAGGAGAAAACGAAAGGTAAACCACAACTGATAGGGGAATTATGGACTGAGAAATGCCTGAACTCGTTTAAGCTACTGAAAAATGCTTTGACCGAGGCGCCGATATTAGGATACGCAGACTTTGACAAACCATTTCGGCTAGAAATTGACGCCAGCTCTAAAGGTCTGGGAGCTGTACTATCACAACAACAGGAGCAAGGTTTCAGGGTTATTGCGTATGCCAGTCGGGCTCTGAAAGAATCAGAGAAGAACATGACAAATTACAGCGCCATGAAACTAGAACTTTTGACATTGAAATGGGCTGTGACTGAAAAATTCAGGGACTATCTATTAGGTGCTAAATGTGAGGTATACACTGACAATAACCCCCTGAGTCACCTACAGACAGCAAAGTTGGGATCCATCGAAAAGCGATGGGCAACAGAATTGGCACTCTTTGACCTGGAGATAAAATTTCGCCCGGGGCGGTCCAATGGCAATGCTGACGCTTTATCAAGGAATCCTTACGAGAGACCGGGGGATGAGGAAGAAACGCTGACAGGAATATGTGAGGTCAGAGCGTCAACAGATATCCCTCACGGGGTGCAAGTGATGCAAAACGGGCAGACCGGGGTGGAGCACATATCCACAGAGCCCCGACATATGGACATCAGTGATTTTAACTGCCTTAATCATAAAGAGATAAGAGATGCCCAGAGAACGGATAGTGGGTTACAGCCGCTGTTTAAATACGTCCAGGAACAAAAATTCCCAAGAAGAAGGGAAAGAGAACAGTTTGGTCGGGAAACAAAGAAACTACTGAGTCAGTGGGACCGTCTCAGTATAAAGGATGGTGTTCTCATGCGGAGAATTCATGACCAAATAGACGGGACAATACACCAGGTGGTGGTGCCTGGACAGTTACGAGAAGAAGTGCTAAAGTTGGCACATGACAGGGCGGGACACCAGGGTCAGGACAGGACGCACAAAATATTACGACGGCCGTGCTACTGGCCCAATATGGAGATGGAGGTCAAACGCCATTGTGAGGCTTGTGTGAGGTGTCAGCATGCGAAAAGGCCAGTTGTCAAAATGAGACAGCCATCAGGACACTTATTGGCGACAAAACCCCTAGAGATTGTGGCTATGGACTTTACGTCGTTGGAGCAATCATCGGATGGGACGGAACATGTGTTGGTGATGACTGACGTATTCTTCAAATGGACTGTCGCGGTGCCCACACGAGACCAGACGGCCAAAAACAGTGGCAAAGGTCTTAATAGAACACTGGTTCACCAAATATGGAATACCAATACAATTACACTCTGACCAAGGAAGGGCCTTTGAGTCAGAAGTAATTAACCAACTGTGCAGCCACTACGGGATCAACAAATCTAGAACAACCACATATAATCCTAAAGGAAACGGACAGTGCGAGCGGTTCAACCGCAGCATGCATGATTTGCTGCGTACTCTAGAACCGGAACAGAAAAAACGTTGGCCTGATTTTCTCCCAGAGTTGGTATACCTATACAACTGCACCCCCCATGCCACAACCGGCTTTTCGCCACACATGTTACTGTTCGGACGGGAGGCTCGACTCCCTCTTGACTTGTTCCTAGGAAAAAAGGAAAGCATGACTGGCTCATACACCGCACTGGAATATGTGAATGAACATATGAGACGAATAAGAGAAATGTACAGGGTGGTACAAGGAAGACTAGAACATGAAGCACGGCGAAGAGAACCGCCGGTACAGACAAAAGACCCGCCACTCCAACTAAACGACAAAGTATTACTGCGTAGCCACCCATTAGGCAGAAACAAAATCCACGACCTCTGGGGACAGGAGATATGGCAAGTCGTGGAGATGCCTAAAGTAGCCGGTGGCCCCATTAAAATAAGACCCACCAATCACACCAAACCGGATCGGTGGGCGAATATTACTCAATTAAAGAAATATTGGCATAGTCAAGAAGAGCATTTACACACAAAGAAACCTAAGACAATTAGGGAACCGGAAACTACAACGGAAATTCACATACCCATCCCGGAACCATGTCACCATCAACAGCACAACAGCGATACACAAGTGGAGAATAACTGCAACAATGAGGATCCCGGTCCTCCCAGAAGCAGAGAGACAGTAGAACATCAGATAAGTGGTCCGCGGAGAAGTTTGAGGAACAAAAAGAATACGAAATTTTTCGTCAGCAACCATCAATTCTTTCATGGTCGCGCTGGGATGAGAACAGACTGTTCAAAAGCTAGAAAACTGAACTGGTGAAGACACCAAACGAAAAAAGGCGGGGTGGATGTGAATTCTAGAACTGCTTTGTGTCTGAGGAATATGATGTAGACACATTTGATATGTTGAAATAGGGATAACTGTCTATTTTATACGAATGTGACAACATTGACAGTGAGTGGAACAGTAAATTTTTTTTACGGTGTTGCGTTTGACATTGAAGGAGTGCACCTGCCAAGCGTTGTTTGTGGTTGAAAACACACACAAAAAGGCGGGGGTGGATGTAACTAGTGTAGTTACTAGAGACGATAAGAACGCAATACAGTCTGTCAACTAAAGACACGATCAAGGCCAAACTGGGCTGATGCAACTGATACAGGGGGTGTGGACTGATAACGAACACAAAGCCATTGCGTAGCTTTGAGAAGCGATACGACAGAACTGCGTTGTTCATAGTCTGATGCAACGAATGGGAAGTATTACGTATACGTGGGATATAATAGGACGGCACGACGATAAGGCGCAGAACCCAGTTGAAGATTGATATGTGAGGACGTGTTGTGGTTTGTGAGGATAGGAACGATGGACACGTGCATTCTGATATGTGAGGACTAGTGAGGACAGTGGGGGTCAGTTGGTTCATTGTATTCTTGTGGAACATTGATGCATTGTTATGTGGAGCATTTCTATTGATTCATGTAATAAAGAGATCAATGTAAACCTGCACTTCCGAGTATCTGTATTGTGGTCGATGTTGTGTGCTGGTCAAAGATAGCACGAGTAAATACATTCGGTAACATTTGGCACTACAAGTAAATAGACTCGGTAACATTTGGCGTTGTCGATACACTCGGTAACATTTGGCGTTGTCGATACACTCGGTAACATATATATATATATATATATATATATATATATATATATATATATATATATATGTATATATATATAACTGGCTTTTTTTCGGTGCGCGGACAATTGACCACAGGTGCTTTGACTATAGGGGCTTTGACCATAGGGGCTTTGACCATAGGGGGTTTGATCAAAGCGGGGCTTTGACCATAAGCGGTTTGATCACAGCAGGGCTTTGATTACAGCGGGGCTTTGACCATAGGGGGTTTGATCACAGCGGGGCTTTGACCATAGGGGGTTTCATCCCAGCGGGGCTTTGACCATAGGGTCTTTGATCACAGATGGTTTGTCCACATAGGGTTTTTGATCACAGATGGTTTGTCCACATAGGGTTTTTGATCACAGATGGTTTGTCCAATGCTTGCGTTTGATAACTGCTGGCATGTTGTTTTTTTTAAAATTCTAAATAGATGCTATGTATTTTAAGTACATCTACATTATTTATTTGTAAACTTGGTCAAGGCACCTAGGACCTTTTTTCGTTTTTCTTACGTTTTAAATAGACCAAAAGAGCAATATAGTATCTATGATACATATCTCTCTTACATTTTTATTATCTTATAGCTAATGGATTTAATTTTTATCTTAATATATATTTAAAATCAAAGTGAGTGGGTTTGTTTGTTCGTCTTTTATGCATTACTTCACCTTTGATCCGATCGCCATGAAACTTTGGCAAGTTGTTGAGAATACGCCTAAGCGCCCCGGCGATTGCGTGACCCGAAGCGCCCCAAGCTCCCATGTGAACACTATGGCACCTGCGTTCGTTTTTAAAAAGGCTATACACTAAAGACACGATGGACAACAATAATCATTGACTATATTGAATCAGGCACTTTCTCCGGCGCTCCGACAGGTGTGATTAGGCGCCACGGGCTCTCTTATGAGCACTATGGCGCTTACGTACATTTAAAGAGTGCGATAGTCTAGAGATACAATGAGTTGTTATAGTTGCTCACTAAATCGAATCAGGTGCGTCCTTCGTCGTAAAGCAGAGAGCTATTCGGCCCCCAGGGCTTTTCCGTGAGCGCTATGGCCCATACGTTCGTTTTAAAGATAGAATATGGATAAGATGTAGCATTATAGTCATTCATTAAGATGAATCATGCATGTCTACCTGCGCAGTGGCGTAGGCAGGGGGGGAGGTTTAGGGGGGGGGGGGGTCATAACCCCCGATAGACCCCTCGGTATATATATAAAGTATGAGGGGGTGGTGTAAATCGAAAGTTTGAGGGGGGTGTAAATCGAAAGTTTGAGGGGGGGGGGGGGTGTAAATCAAAAGTTTGAGGAGGGGTGCAAATCGAAATTTTGTCCCCGGGTAAAAATTTGAACCCCCCCCCCCCCCCCAATCAGACGATCCTGGCTACGCTACTGTACCTGCGCATCGGTAGGTTGCGATTTGCCTGAGGTTATCTTGTGACTAGCCGTCAGACTTTCTTCTAGGACCTCGGCACCGCGCTCGGGACGGGCACGCTAGTTTCTTGTAATACTTAGATTTTGTCTTTACTATTAACAAATTTCGAAATGCTACATGTATTGTAAATATGCTGATACATAATATATAAAAAAAATAAAGCAACAAATCAACAAGGGATTTTTTTTTGTTTCGCTTTTTTTACCCTAATCAATAGAGTTTTAGTAGCAAACGATTATAAAATTATTAAGTTTTTTTTTAAACGAGTACTACATGGATGGCATTTTAGGAAACACCACTGAATGACAACGTAAAAAGAATCAAATATTCAAATGCTTTTCATTATTTAAACCATGCCTTTCGTTAAACAGTCTGTAGATAATTCTACACGGCTAAAAAGATTGTAAAGAATTATATATATATATATATATATATATATATATATATATATATATATATATATATATATATATATATATATATATATATATATATTCGATTTGCACCCCCGTTCAAACTTTCGATTAATTTTTCCAACCCATTTTGGCGTCCGGGGACATATGTCCCCCCTGCCCCCCCCCCCCCCCTCGCTACGCCTCTGAGACGGAATAGAACTCTCCGAAACTGCTGTATAAACTATTACCTTCTTGATCTCGTCTACATTGAAATATTCTGTAACGCCGAAAACAAAACGTCCTTTGTGGTTGAAGATGACTACACCGATCCGCACCCCTTTGGGGCCGAATGGTAGTGCCTTGATCACTTGCACCAAAAAATCGATCTCCTTCGAGAACCCTTGGCGCCCGACACTGCCTGAGGCGTCTAAGACAACAATAACATCCGCTTCGAAATTTTCGGTAATTACTTGAACGGGTGGCGGTGGGCCGGTTGGTTCTGGGGAGAGACCAAGAATATAATCCAGTTATCTATAGACTGGAAACATTTTGCAATTTTAGATTTTAGTGTTAAAGTCGAGATAATATATATTGAGAGGGAATTTTCTGCAATTTTTTATTCTAGTGTTAAAGTTGAGATATCTGGAAAATAACTGCAATTTTAGATTTTAGTGTTAAAGTCGAGATATCTATTCACTGGAACTTTTCTGCAATTTTAGATTTTAGTGTTAAAGTCGAGATATCTATTCACTGGAACTTTTCTGCAATTTTAGATTTTAGTGTTAAAGTCGAGATATCTATTCACTGGAACTTTTCTGCAATTTTAGATTTTAGTGTTAAAGTCGAGATATCTATTCACTGGAAATTTTCTGCAATTATAGATTCTAGTGTTAAAGTCGGGATATCTATTGACTGGAACTTTTCTGCAATTTTAGATTTTAGTGTTAAAATCGAGATAACTATTGACTGGAAATTTTCAGGAATTAGAGATTTTAGTGTTAAAGTCGGGATATCTATTGACTGGAAATTATCTGCAATTTTAGATTTTAGTGTTGAAGTCGAGATAATATATATTGACGTGGGAATTTTCTGCAATTTTTGATTCTAGTGTTAAAGTTGAGATATCTGGAAAATAACTGCAATTTTAGATTTTAGTGTTAAAGTCGAGATATCTATTCACTGGAAATTTTCTGCAATTTTAGATTCTAGTGTTAAAATCGAGATAACTATTGACTGGAAATTTTCAGGAATTTGAGATTTTAATGTTATAGGCGATATATCTATTGACTGAAATTTTTCTACAATTTTAGATTTTAGTGTTAAAGTCGACATATCTATTGACTGAAAATTTATTGGATTTCTGATTATTAAAAGGTTGAAATACAGATATCGAGTGATTGTAATTTTTCTGGAATGACAGATTTATTCAACAATGTGCTCAGTTATTTCCTATCAATAATTGCAACGAAAATATTTTAAAATGATTATTTACTTGTTAAAATTATAGTCATCAATCATGTGCTTATCTTCCAACATAACTTGGAACAAACGTTCTATTAGAACAAGTTCTAAGTCTGATTTCAAGATTCCTTCCCACCGATAAATCAACCTTTCACCCGCAAATCCAGAATAAATAAATTCTAAAATGGAATATTAAATGTAGAACCTTGAATGATGGTCCATTCTTCGTCAGCTTCAGTGATGTTGTAGTCTTCTGTGATATATATATTATATATATATATATATATATATATATATATATATATATATTATATATATATATATATATATATATATATATAAATATTATAATTCATTCGTGTCCATATTTAAGTTAATGATGTAAATTCGTGAAAGTTAATTTATTTAAGTGCTCTTATATGTAAATGTTAAAAAAAAGGCTTAAGAGAATACATTAATTATAATACCATTTTAAAGTACTTACCACCATAATTGTAACCTGATCAATAAAAAAACAAGAATATATACAAAATATGTATTTGCCATTAAATACAAATATCAGTGTACAGTTGTTATATAATAAAAACTAACGATTCACTTGCAAAGATTTAATTTCAGCAAACATTAAACATGATAAAAAATAAGCTTTATTTAAATAATGAATATGTGTGTACCGATACATACAAGTAACAACATAAAAGTAAGTAGTATCTATGTGTTAAGCATACGTCAAATGATATTGCTTACAGATAATGGTGGACTCCTTATGCTTGAACTGTAAAATATTCTCGCTAAAGTCAGAAGGTTTTATGATAATGTCTCAAATTATATATATATATATATATATATATATATATATATATATATATATATATATATATATATATATATATATATATATATAATATGTATATATAGGCCCTATATATACATTATATATATATATATATATATATACATAATATATATACATAATATATATATATATATATATATATATATATATATATAATATGTATATATATATATATATATATATATATATATATATATATATATATATATAATACATACATATATATATATATATATATATATATATATATATATATATATATATATATATATATATATATATATATATATATATATATATATATATATATATATATATATATAAAGCATTAATATTAGAAAGTGCTCATGCGTCATGTCGAATCAGTGCCCAGGAAAGATACAGCAAAACTTTACCAGATCCCGTAGTCAGGTGTAGGAGGACCAGCAAATGCAGTAAGAGATACACCATTCCCCTTGCTTGGTATACTAGCTTGGCGCTAGCTAAAATTTGGTAAAAGGAAGATAATTTATTTTCTCATATCAATAAATAAATAAATGAATAAATAAATAAATAAAGATATATATATATATATATATATATATATATATATATATATATATATATATATATATATATATATATATATATATATATATATATATATATATATATATATATATATATATATATATATATATATATATATATATTAATGTTCCTAGGTGCTTTGACCACAGGTGCTTTGACCACAGAGGGGGTTTAACCATAACATATAGATTTTAAAATATAAATTATTGATTGTTATTTGATTTAAATTTATGATATAATTAATACGATTTTATACATGTTTCCTGAGAGTCCATTAATAGAAATTAACATGTACTAAAAAAAGTCCTGAACGATATTTTAGTCTCCACACAAAAGCAGGTGCTAGGTCTCATAGATTTATTTAAAATATAAATGGAACAAAATAATGCGACATAACAAATTTCACAAATAAATAATGTAGATGTACTTGAAAATACATAAATATAAAGGATTACAAAGGATAAAAAAAAACACACCAACAGTAAAGTCAAAGAAGTAATACTAGTATGTAATTATACATGATGAATTAACATATTATTACATCCTGCCACTCTCAGGGCCCCGACCCCCCGATTACACTACCGCATAGCCGCCGCGTACGACCCCTGGCTCCTTACAACTAACAGGCGCCATCGTGCCAAATAGCATCCTGTTAATAATGATGCAGATTTCGTCATTCGCTAAAGTGACACAAATGAACAGGATTTTTTTCTTAACACGAAAAAAATTTATTTGACGTGTTTTAAACATCAGTGTAACTGATGCAATATGCTAGCGTTACTAATGGTCTATTATTAGATGCTCGATCTCAATTTCTGACTGGATTGTCTAATAATAGATGCTTATTGCATCGTTCGCAAAGTGACGAAACTCTACAGTAGGCTCCTCATATTCAAAAAGTTTTTTTTTTTTTCATCTTTCGCAAGGTGACGAAACTGTACAGAAGGATTTCCTCTCTTTACAAAGTTATTTTTAGAAGCCTGTTGTAGTTTTACTGCTGGATATAGTAGTACCCCTTACTCGCTATGCAGGACGCTCGATTAACAGATGCCAAGTGCCAACATAGTCGCTCTAAAACTCTGGGCGCCAAACCGTGTATTGACGAAAGTTGTACCCTATATGGCGCCGCCCATAAGAAAAATTGTTTTCTTTTTCGCAGAAATATTCTCGGGAGTATTCTCATCTACTCCCTAAAGTTTCATGGAACTCGGATGAACCGCATCCGAGTTTTATTTTTTATATACCGTGTATAGAGAAAAGAAATCGCCCCCCCCCCCCCCCGAGGGGGCACCGCCCTTGCAATATTAAAAAATATTTTTTTTGCAGAACCCTATCATTGAGTGATCTAATCATCTCCCCAAAGTTTCATGGTACACGAATGATTGGTGTGAAACCGGAATAGACTTTTATTTTTATAAAACGTAGGCCCTATATAGAGAAAAATCGCACCCTCCCGTTGCGCTGCTCTTGCGAAATTAAAAAAGGATTTTTTTTTTTACAGAACCCTTCCCTGAATTGTTCTAATCAACTCACCAAAGTTTGATGGCGATCAGATAAATGGTGTCAAACAAAATCGACTTTTATTTTTATACACCATATATTGAGAAAAATCCAACCATTCCGTGGCGCCGCTCTTGCGAAATAAAAACAAAAACAAAAGATTTTTTTACAGAAACCTTCCCTGGAGTTTCCCAATCAACTCCCCAAAGTCTCGTGGCTATCGAATAACGGTGTCACATAAAAAAAACGACTTTTATTTTTCTATACCGTATATAGAGAAAAATCGAACCCTCCCGTGGCGCCGCCCTAGCGAAATTGAACATTATTTTTTTTACAGAACCCTTCCCAAGAGTGGTATAATGAACTCCCCAAAGTCTCATGGCTATCAGATGAACGTTGCCAAACAAAAATCGCCTTTATTTTTATATCCCGTTTATAGAAAAAAAAACAAATCGCGCCCTACCGGGGCGACACCCCTGCGAATTTGAAATATTTTTTTTCGCAGAAACCTCTTCAGGAATATTCTCAACAACTTCCCAAAGTTTCACGGCGATGTGATGAGAGGTGTAGTAATGCATAAAAGACACACAGACAGACACACACACAGACACACCCATACATTGCTATATATATATATATAGACAAACAGACAAACAGACAAACACA
Organism: Physella acuta; assembly: GCF_028476545.2. Lineage (NCBI taxonomy): Eukaryota > Metazoa > Mollusca > Gastropoda > Physidae > Physella > Physella acuta. Next base: position 28,248 of record NW_026733928.1, on the reverse strand, counting down.
CACACACACACACAAACATACATTACATTTTATATATATATATATATATATATATATAGCGTCAACTTTCTAGGACCATACCTTTCTTCAGGAAGAAAAGAGAGTCCCTTGCACAATGGCTGTGATAAGGTCGGATGATCGAACACAATTATTGTAAGTTTTGTCAGTCATTTGCTTTACCACTAGATCAAGCTATACTCATGTGAATATTAGTCAATGGTGAAACTTACCAAAAAGTGTTAAAACGATAGGGTTGGACCCGGTCTAAATCTAGTAATCAGTTTTGGATTTTGTGTTTTTAGACTTAAGATTAGCTTTTTGTGGAATTTTAAATATATTTCTTTGTTTTAGTTTTATGTCTACATTCTTTTCGCTGTTACTTCGTTTAGCCACACGCTTTGCTGATTTATTCAAAATTAATTCAGTAGATTATATACTTTAATGCTGCGCATTTAAGCTTTATAAAAGTAAACTATCTTTTATAGATATACATTCGAAAACAAATTAGATGCTTATCATAAAATATATGTTTTTAGGATGCAAAGTACTAATACTATTTTCGGAAAACAATATAGAAACAAATTTCTTACCTTACTGCTTCTCTCTGCAAACAGTTACACAAGAAGTTGTCGTTTGGTCATCTGTTTAAAACCGAATTCTTGAGATAAGACAGTAGGCCCGCAAGAGAATGGGCAACTAACTGAAAATTAGAATTTCATAATTGATCTGGCATCTTAATGACGTAAAAAAAAATTATAATTAAAAATCGCATTCGATATTTAATGATAAAGATAAATCATAAATGTGTTTAATGATGAACGACAGGCAGATTGTTTACAGCAAGCTCCAGCCTTTGTTAACAAATCGATAAATTAATTAGATCTCATTTAACACCAACGTGCTTATGATTGATTAGTAGTAGGTGACTGTCCACAAAAGACATAACATTTGATTGAATATATATATATATATATATATATATATATATATATATATATATATATATATATGTATATATATATATATATATATAGATATATATAAATATATAGTTAAAATATAATGACGTTTTTAAGATACACACAATATGCTGACAATTTAAAATTAATTTAATTTATTTATTATGCCAATTGTAAAAAGCATACAAAAAAATCCTACAATTTTTTTTTGATTCGTTAAATCACAAAGGCAGAAAAATAGTGACTCCACTGATCAAAGAAAACAAACGGAGATTTTTAACACAAGTGTTATTTTCATTGCCACGATTTTCTTTTGCGTCCTGGATAATTTTTAAATAAAGGCAGAGCGGTTTTATGTGTGCGGCGTCAAAACGGCCAATGACAAAAAGGCCCCGTCAAAACTACCCCGACAAATCGGCCCCGACATAAGAGCCCCGTCAAATTGACCCCGTCAAAATGGCCAGCGACATATGGACCCCGTCATAAAGGCTCCCGATAAATAGGCTCTCGTCATTTAGGCTCCCGACAAATAGGCTCCCGTTATATAGGCTCCCGACAAAAGGGCTCCAGTCAATAAGGCTCCTGACAAATAGGCTCCTGTCATTTAGTTTTTTCCCACAAAACGGCCCCGTCATTACGACTCCGACAAATAGGCTCCCGCCATTTAGTTTCCCCACAAAACGGCCCCCGTTATTACGACTCCCGACAAATAGGCTAGCGTCATTTTGGCTGACGACAAAAAGGCTCCTGTCAATTTGGCTCCAGACAAAAGGACCACTGACAATACCGTTTCTGTAGAGACTAAGTCTCCCGGCAAAGCGGTCTCATTGAATATGACACCTGCACGTGGGACCCCTACATCAATATTCTTTAGAGTTAGCTAATCCAACAGTCTTAAGTAATACAAAGTATGCATCTCTTGTTCGACAGGCCTTATTTTTATATTAGTTTATCTATTATAAAATATAGTATGTTTTAATTTAAGGGTCATCTAACTATGACTTCCATAATTGAGTCAGTTATAGGCTGTTCCAACTCAGTGTGTGGGGAGAAGGGTCCACGCTGTACCTTCCTACCTCCAGTATGCTTGTAGGTTATCAAAACAAAATGTCGTTATCCTGTAAACATCATGTATATCGTACATTTTCACTTCTGTGCTCGCTTTTCTGCAACAGATCTTTACTGTTGTAAATTAAACATTATCAAAATTTTATTATTGATAGATTTTAGCTGTTAAGGGCTTGATTTGTTTGAGAATTGATGTTGGTTCATAAAAAACAATTTCATTCAGGCATTAAAAAGAGGTTATAGTAGTAGTGGAGGTAAGACAAAATGGTTACTTTTATGCCAGTGGTCATACCATTCATTTGCCAATATGTCGGGAGTCATTTTGTCGGTAGCCAATATGTCGGGAGCCCATTTGTCGGGAGCCAATATGTCGGGAGCCCATTTGTCGGTAGCCAATATGTCATGAGCCCATTTGTCGGGAGCCCATTTGTTGTGAGCCCTTATTTTGGAGCCAATATGTCGGGAGCCACTTTGTCGTGAGCCAGTATGTCCTGAGTATATTTGTCGGGAGCCAATATGTCGAGAGTCCAATTGTCGGGAGCCTAAATGTCGGGAGCCTAAATGTCGGGAGCTCATTTGTCGGGAGTCTATATATCGCGAGTCAATATAACGGGAGCCCATTTGAAGGGAGCCAATAAGTCGGGGCCCTTTTGACGGGGCTATTTTGACTGGGTCGTTTTGTCGGGGGTCGATTTGACGGGGTCATGTTAACGAGACCGTTTTGACAGGGCACCGTTTTATGTTTTATAAATATTAGCTTAGATTTTTATACTGAAAGTTAAACCTTCTGCCAGTGGCGTAGTCAGGATCGTCTCAAGGGGGGGGGGGGGGGGGGGGGGGCGGGTTCCAATTTTTACCGGGAACAAACTTTCGATTTGCACCCCCCCCCCCCCTCAAACTTTCGATTTGCACCCCCCCCTCAAACTTTCGATTTGCACCCCCCTCATACTTTTTCTATGTACCGAGGGGTCTATGGGGGGTTATGACCCCCCCTACCCCCCCTGCCTACGCCACTGCCTTCTGCACAGTATGGATTAAAAAGAAATTATCTAATATTTAAAAGTTCTGATGGTGCAAGGAGTGTTGGATATGATGATGTTAGGACAGGATACCAAAATTACTTTGGACAGAAACAGCACCAAAAATAAAGCATAAAGTCTGGGTTTTTTTTTGTTTTTTTTTTTTCAATTTTAGCCGGTCAGAATCTCATTAGTTTCCTTTCAGTGTAATCGTTTGGCTAACGTATTTTGTGGTTTTACAAGGTTTAGCTGAAACTTAATTAGTAATTGGTTATTTTTTATTGTATGGTTTTGATTTGACAAACGTATTTTGTGGTTTTACAAGGTTTAGTTGAAACTTAATTAGTAATTGGTTATTTTTTTATCGTATGGTTTTGATTCGACAAACACGGTTTAATTTAGAACAGAAATCAACATTAGAGAATAGAGATTTCATTATTTGTGAGCAAAAGATTTCTAGATTAAAAATATCATGAGTTTAGATGGAGAATATTTGTGATAAGAAATTAACGAGATTTTTTAACTTATCATAAACAATGAAAAGACACCTGTTTATTCGACCTCTAAGAAATTGGTTTTTGATGGCACCCCTAAGATCACCGATTTATTCTTTTGCTGTCAATTATGATTGGGTTTGTTTTAATTGTAAATAAAAAGATTAATTAATTTTCCATTCAAGTTAAATAAATAAAAGAATTTAAATACTGTTTAGTCATTGCAAATTATAATGTTTATTACATTTTAATATAAAAGCAAAAAAATAAAAAAAATAATTAAGCACTTTAAAAATTGATGAAATTATTTTTCAAATTTAAAACTAAAAAACGTCAGTTTTAATTAGGAACAATACATGTGTTATCATTATTAAAACGAACTGCTGCCAACAAAGTAAATTACATGTTCGGGTGTTTTATTAGACTAGCCATTAAAGTGGAATGACTAAAAGGCGTAGGGTGACATATTTTTTTAATGTTGTTAATGGCTGTAGACTATCTGACATATGTTATCCATCTAATATGGGGCCTAATTTTAAAGTTAGCATGAGAAAAAGATAATTTTTTTTTTTAAAATCATGACCTAGACTAAAAACGTCAGAGTATTAAATAAAACCGTGGTCTGACATTGATTTAATTTTGTCCACTTGCCTGAAGGCCGATTGCCCAAAAGTAGTTCAATTTTGTTACCACATCGACTATGTTAAATCTATAAAGACAACTGGGCATAGTGCTGACCAAACTATCCCTTCATATGTTGATGTCCCTGAAACAGGTGACCACAGCTTCATCTGCCCCATGTGTCTTGGTCACGAACGTTAAAAGAGGTTGATATAAAATACCATGATAGGCTTCAGTATTAATGTTTCAATACGAACATTATGATCTGCTGTTTTATATGACTGATAATTCCTTCAAGTTATAAACTTAAAACTCGTAACCGGTCAGGTAAAGGAGTAAGAGAACCCCTTTAAACTTGCATTTTATTTAGTCTTTGCATTTCGTAGAGGCTTCATTCGACAATTTGAAAGATAATGCATATTATAAGAAAAGAAAAAAAAACTCATGCAGAATGAATATTGTATGCGTCTAAGACAAAACATAATTTAGAAAATAAAAATTATTGATCATCATTTCAAATTTTCTTTTTATTTTGACCAAATTCACAAAAAGTGTTATAAGGAGTAGGCCTACCTACATAAAATAAAGAATGTATACTATATATATATATATATATATATATATATATATATATATATATATATGTATATATATATATATATATATATATATATATATATATATATATATATATATATATATATATATATATATATATATATATATATATATATATATATATATATATATATATATATATATATATATATATATATATATATATGTGTGTGTGTGTGTGTGTGTTTATAAAAAACCATATATATATATATATATATATATAATTATGGTTGTATTATATACGTGTGTTCTAAGCGTAAAATAAACATATTATTTAAAAATAAACATATTTAAATTTCGCCAAACTCATAGCGAAGTGGAGTGGGGGAAGGTTTGGATTTTAGGGTTGGGGGTTTAAAAGGTTGGAAAAAGTAAAAACCATCGTACAAAAAAAAAATATATAAACTGAATTTTAGCAGACTTAGTTTTCCATTTTTTTCTTAACAATCGGATATGAAAAACGACGAAAAAAACGACCAACCAAATAAATATTAATCGTATTTTGCATAACATTTTTGCACCAATTAGCCAGTGTCGAATTTTAAAGCGATGTAACTTGAAATAATATTTTTAACAAAAATGTTATAGCTTGCTTATATCCCCTTAAAAGAATATAATGGTGACAAAACACGGTCGATTGATGGACAATTTTTCTTCCAGACATATTTCTCCGGGGTGCACTTGAATTTTTCGGGGAATTTGGGGGGGGGGGGGGGGTGGACTAAAATTCCCGGGGGGGGGGGGGGGTGCGATAAAAGTATATATTTTCTATAAAAATTCCTTTTTCGTTCGGAGGGCGGGGGGGGGGGGGCGCTCAGCTCCACCGAAGAGATGCCTGGAAGAAATTCTATCGATGGAGGGGTGTGGAAATGACTAAAGAATAATGTCTTATTTCAATGGTTTAGACCCTTACATTGGAGACGATTTTTTCTGATATGAAAGGTAGAGGAGGTAACAACTGGTAAAAAATATGACATTGTTTATGCACCACTCCTTATGAAACTTTTTTTTACGAACTTTCAAGCCGTGTTCTATTCAGACTTGTTTGGTTTGATTTCTGTAAAGAAAAGAATAGGTGAAATAATCATTTTATGTAAACTGAGATATAATATTAGAAGTTGTAACTAAAAATTTTACTCGATAAAACATTGAAATAACTGTGCTTTATGCAAAAACAAAGATTTGTATTTTGTTGGTTATCAAATAAAAAGTTTTAATAAAGATTCTTTTAAATACTTAAACCACACAAACACAGCATTATTAAAATTGATGATAACATTTTACTGAACGTTAAGTGAAAGTGCTTTAATGTAAAAACTTCAAAGAAAATGTGCCTTAAGTAGAAGGAATCATTAATACACGATCTAACATTCTTAAGTAATTAAGTTTCATTTTCAAAATTTTTTGTATGTAGAATACATGTATTCGAATATATATATATATATATATATATATATATATATATATATATATATATATATATATATATATATATATATATGTGTGTGTGAGTGGGTAGATGTAGATATTTTTACATATCGTATCTGTGGTTGAAGCAACAGTGTAGATACTTATGTTCCGTCTGGCGCTCGATCAGGCGCCGAGATGTGATTAAGAAGCCAGGCATTAAGAAATTACAGAATCATCTAAATTTGAACATGTACATGTAGTTGTTAAGTGTTTTAAAGTTTGTAGTATGTTAGGTAAGGACTTTCTTTTTTGTATCGGAGGAGTCTACATTTTTTATTTGAATTTGAACTCGAAAAGGCGCCACTAGACTAAAACTGAATTAAAACATGCCCCTCCCCCCCCCCCTCCCCCTGGCCAAACCTTTCTGGATATATCTTAAATAAAGAAATTTATTATAATTACTGCAAAAACCGCAGTACAGAGCGCACGCATTTTTCATCTGCTTTCTGGCTGCTTTTTTCGTTGATGTACACAATAGCTTCGTATTCTCGCACTTAAAAACCGAACCAATCAGAGACTCGTTGTTTTTACATTCCTCTGTGGGGTGGAAGTAATAATTCACAAAATTAAATATCAGAATACCACTCATTGCGTTTACACTTGTGACTTGTATGCTATTTATATATGTCTAGTGGAAAAACTCGCAGCAAGCAAGTAGGCCTATACATATTCAGTGGGAACAATGTTTTCATATAACATTAACTTCATTTTTTTTCCTTGACATGGATAATATACAGTTTTCTGTGTGTGCATTTTTCTATGTACATTTTTCTCTAAGCACTTTTTTCTTTAAGCACATTTTTCTTTTTGCACACTTTTCTGCTTGCGCATTTTTCCGTTGCGCATTACTCTATGTGCGCATTTTTTGTTGCGCATCTTTCTGGTCACCATAGTATACATGTCGCAATGTAAACGCGGTATAAGGTATTAAATGAAAGTCATTTTCAGTCAAAAATATTTCATTATTCATGTCATTAGTCATTCTGCAAATCAGACAAAAGGCTCAAAATTATTTTCAAACATACATCTCAATGTAAAGTCAAAACAAAAACAAGATATATTTAAAAAAATGTCCATCTGTATAATACAATGTCTGATTCACTGGACATACAATATTGAGCTCGACGTTCTGCAATTATCTTTAGATGAGTACTCACTGTTGCATACAGGTCCAGTCCCGTAATTGCAATTACACGTGCATGTAGTACTATTCAAAACGCCTTCACCATAAGTGTTTTGTTGACACGTTTTTGCACAGGCTAAAAAATTAACCGACATGAGTACTAATCTAATGACGTTTAAACAGAATTATTATTTTTTTTTTTTACACCAATGCTAAATTAGATGGGAATGGCATGGCCTAGTGGTAGAGTTCTAGATCGCTAACTCGAAAGTCTCGAGTTTGAATCCGGGTTCAAGACGGCCGAGTCAAGTCCTTGAGTCTACCCATCTCTGATGGGTTCATAACTCACATTAGGGCACAACGCCGGCTAGGCATAGCACTGACCATACTATCCTTTCATATGCCGAGGTATCCGAAGCAGATAAACTCTACTTCATCTGCCCTATGTGTCTTCGGTACGAACGGAAAATGATGATGACTAAAATAGATACGTAATTTAAAATTTTTAATACCCCCTCCCCCAACCCAACCATAATCTCTCGGCTACTTAGTCCATGTAATAGAAATCTAAAACTAATTTTTAAAAAATGAAAATGCTCAACATTCTTACAACAGTTCCTTTTTCTGGAGATAGCATTACACCTCGCTGTCAATAAATAAAAAACAAACAACGCGTACACAAGAATGGTTTGTATTGAAAATGAATTGCCTATTCAGTTAATTACTACAATCGTCTCATGATGATGACAGAGTTGAATTTTTCGTTTATTATTAACATGGGCATTTTGCTCATGGACATGAAGTTATATATATATATATATATATATATATATATATATATATATATATATATATATATATATACGAGCTGACCCGCGAAGCAGCATACGCCGCTATCTAATTGTTTTAGTTTCTACTTATCAACAATTCATAATTTGTGAATTCGACACTATCCCACCCTCTGCCTTCCCGACCCCTACCCCCCACGCCGCCCAGTGAAAGCAGCCGTTTACAGACGACAATGAAAATATCAAGCAGAACTTATTATCTCCCCTTTGTTTCAAATCGCTTAAAAACTAAATTATCTGCCCCTAATAGCCGTCACTAACCCGGCTCTACTGTTGTAAACATTCGGGGTGAACCACAGCTCACCTGACAGGTGGGGATGAGGGTGTGGCTAAGATGCGTGGTGTTTTCTATGGTCTCCATGAAGAGAATTACATATATATATATATATATATATATATATATATATATATATATATATATATATATATATATATATATATATATATATATATATATATATATATATCAATACATACATATTATATATAAATAAATTTGTACTTCCTTGTATATTGAAAGACGATAGATCAGATGTTTAAATGTGCATTTGTATATATCTATGCAGGTCTGTGTATACATACCAGTAATTGTGCACTGTATCCACAATACTTACAGCACAAATTTCTGTCGCAAAAGTTGTTTGGCTCCGGACATTGACTGCAGGGTTCACCGTACTCGAACTCAAATTTGTCCTTGTATAGGACAAACTGACTGCAATGTCCATAAACATCGTCAATTAGTTTAATGGTTCGTTACAGTCAGTGGCGTAGCGAGGGGGGGAGCGGGGGGTGCGGACCGCACCGGGTGACACCACTTAGGGGTTGACACCAAGGCAAAAAATAGCAAAATATATAGAGAAAAACTTGAGGGCGGGGGGGGGTGCAAATCGAAAGTTTAAGGGGGGAGGGGATGCAAATCGAAAACTTGACGGGGGTGCAAATCGAAAATTTGAAAGTTTGTCCCCGGAAAGGGTCGTTACGCCTCTGGGGGCTGACACCATTAAGTGCCGCACCGGGTGACACCCGACCTCGCTACGCCACTGGTTACAGTTATGGTACTATTTTACAGCTTGGCAATCATGTGTGGTTTTATAAGAACTATATAACTGTTTATTCGAAAATCTCGGGACCACGAGTATAAAATGAGACGTCCAAGAGTCCTTCCAGCTCTGGTCAGTATCTGTCTGACGTTTGTGAAAGTAAAGCTGGCGAGGTATAGAACTGGACATACTATCATACTAAATATACAGGTCACGTATTAAACAGACGAACTACATCTTTCCAGAGGCGTAGCGACCCTTCCCGGCGCCTGGGGATTTGCACCCCCCCCCCCCCCCTCAAGATTTTGATTTGCACCCCCGTCGACCTTTCAATTTAATTTTCCAACCCATTTTGGCACCCCCTAAGGTACTGTATTTTTCACAATGATGGTCAGGTTCGAAATGGTAATTTTATTTCTATATGTAAACAGCGATGCTTTATATGCTTACAATTTCTAGAGGGCACCGGATTATAGGGGAGGTTAACCGGGCAGCAGGCTAAGGTCCGCGAAATTTTGTAGCTTTTACTCTCAGATATATAAATTTAGTTTGTTTTTATTCAATGTCCTATAAAATATATAGTAAGAGTGGAAATAAAACTATAAAAACGAATGATTTGTTTTTGTATTAATAATTTAATGTGATTAAACTCTGATGGGTACCTAACTCACGTTAGGGAAAGTAAAGGCGGCTGGGCATAGTGCTGAAACAAGTGAACTCTACTTCACTTGCCCCATAGACCGTCAGATTTGAAAGGAAAACTATTATAAGAAGGATAGTGTCCTTTATAATGCATGCATTTGTTTGTTTTGTAAAATCAATAAACTTATGTGATATATTTTTATTATTTTGTTTGATTCTCAAAATAATTATCATTTATTTATATTATAATTTATAGTTCAACATGAAGTGAAATAAATTTTCACTAACTTTGTTCCGTAAGAGCAACCCAAAATTACAGATGGGTCAGAATCATCTTCATTGGACTTTTTCTCACAACCGACTGTATTCATTAAAGGGTAAACCAACTGAAATAAAAAATAAAACTCAAATCGTAAAATTAAACTCAAAATGTAACCGTAACCTTAATTGTCACGGCGACCTACTAAACCTGATTCTGAAACTCAAACTTTACCTCCACTTGCACATCGTTTTCAACCAACTCGCCCACCTCAACCTCAACCTCAACCTCAACCTCAACCTCAACCTCAACCTCAACCTCAACCTCAACCTCAACCTCAACCTCAACCTCAACCTCAACCTCAACCTCAACCTCAACCTCAACCTCAACCTCAACCTCAACCTCAACCTCAACCTCAACCTAAACCTAAACCTAAACCTAAACCTAAACCTAAACCTAAACCTAAACCTAAACCTAAACCTAAACCTAAACCTAAACCTAAACCTAAACCTAAACCTAAACCTAAACCTAAACCTAAACCTAAACCTAAACCTAAACCTGAACCTGAACCTGAACCTGAACCTGAACCTGAACCTGAACCTAAACCTAAACCTAAACCTAAACCTAAACCTAAACCTCAACCTCAACCTCAACCTCAACCTCAACCTCAACCTCAACCTCAACCTCAACCTCAACCATAACCTCAACCTCAACCTCAACCTCAACCTCAACCTCAACCTCAACCTCAACCTCAACCTCAACCTCAACCTCAACCTCAACCTCAACCTCAACCTCAACCTCAACCTCAAAAGAAACCTCAAAAGAAACCTCAAAAGAAACCTCAAAAGTAACCTCAAAAGAAACCTCAATCTCAACCTTCACTATCACCACCACTTATTATTTCATAACAATATCTCCAACTTTCAGATCGCATCCATAACGCTAGACCCGACATTAATTTCATAAAAGATACTCACGTTAGCAAACTGCGGGCAGTCAGAAAGGCATCGTTTATCCTGGAAATTAAATTTTTCACCCTGCCTGTACCATGTTTCAATAATTTCACGGATGTCGGCCTTGGACAAAACTTGAAACCTGCCTTTGAGAGTGCCAGTATTGAAATGCTTGGCGGTATCCTGTCCATAGCTGAGGTGTTTCTCTGCAGTTGATTGTTGGGCTGAATCCCACTTCTGTATGGATAAGATTATTATTTAGGAAATAATTTTTTATCGTCATCTGGTCCATGATATTTTCTAAGCAAAATTAGGAGTTGAATCGGGGGAGCTCAAGTTCTAAACGATTACATTACTGTATATGTATACTTAACATATACTTATATATATATATATATATATATATATATATATATATATATATATATATATATATATATATATATAGGCCCCTATGTATATTTATATGCATTTAGATTATTCTTATTTTTATGTTATGATTATTATTTTTACAATAGTGTCGAACTTAGACATGTTAGCGATGTTTAGTGATCAGAGTTTCTTCATGGCATCTCTTTGTGGGGGGGCGGGGGGGGGGGGGGGGGGCGGGGGGCGGAAAATTTCTTGTGCCACACAGAGAAAAAAGTCTGGAAGAAACACTGTTAGTGATAGTCACGGGCAAGTGCACATATGTTTACTATCTAAAATTCCTGTCATTGGAAATAACTGAGTAGACGTAAATGTGTTGGTACCTGTATCGTTGCTGATGTGCTGTAATTTACATTATTCGATAGATATTTTAATCGATAATTAAAATAGTTTAGAAAAGTTTTTTTTTTTTTTGGGTTGAAGTAATCTACTAGGCTTTTCCGTTGCCGAAATTGCTGATCTTTACTTAGAGCTTTTGTGTTGTTGAAATAAGATCAATCTCATGGCTTTCTATTAGCATTTCGGTAACCAATTACGTTAATATTCCCTTCTGAACACTTTAAAGAGGATAATAACTCCCCTCCGCCACCTTCATATAAACGATAGACAATGCTCCCATGACGTTTATAGGGCCTACATAGGACAAAAAAAATCATTTACATTAAGTAACTCAAAAAGTCAATTAAAAACCAAAATGAACAAGCTTACTCATGGCGTTAATTATATAAATTATTAACGAGAAACTCACCATCTTCTGCATGTTGGCTATTTTGAACGCAGGGTTTGTTTTTGCCATTCTCTGTCTAAATTTATTGTGTATAAACAAAATAGCTTGAATTTCCTTTCTGCTCATGCTTAACACCATCTCTAATAGTAGGCCTGAAGCAGAAAATGAATTTTTTTTAAAACTTGCGTCAAATCGTCAATTTATTTTCACAGCAAAATTTTAAAAGTACTAATCAAATATTTTATAAATTATTAAAAATAACGAGGTACTCATGTACGAAATAAACGTTTATTAAACAAAAAAATTGCTTATCAAATCACTTAAGCTACAGACTAATTTACTACACAATGACTACATAATATTTAGAAGTTTGATCAATAGCTGAATTGAGTCTGTTTAAGATGGCACTTCCATTTTATAATTACCATCAACATCTTTACCCGTTCGTGCCCCAGATTAATGGGTCAGATGAAATAGAGTTTATATCTTTCCACAACGTGAGTCAAGTACCCATCAGAGCTGGGTGGACTCAGGCACGCCCTACAGATTTGAACTCGGGATCCGAACTCGAGTCTTTCGGGCTAGGAATCTAGTGCTATGCCGCTTGACCACGCAAAATACCATACAACACAAAAGGGCACGGCTATATACAACAGTTTTACTTACCAAAAACATATACCCCTTACACAACTGAACAACGAACTATAACTATTATTTTAGTTCTCGCTCAGTTTACAATAGTGAAGTATACATACTAATTATACATACAGATAGTTCAACTTTATATAATGCATTTAATAAGAATAAATAAATATACAGTTACTTCGAATATACATATACATAAAATAAATCTAGAAAATAAATTAGTCAACATTTAGGGTAAATTTGTAAATATTGGGGGCCTTAGGCTGCTGCCCTAACAGCCACTCTTTAAGTCCGCCACAGTGGCTTAGCTGCTGGGAACTTGGGTGCGATCAATGATTTGTTCTTCAGTTTGTTGCACTTTAACCTTCTTAAGAACATTGGTTCGCCTCCGTATTGTAAGGAGGGAAGAGTGGGGGACAGTATAACAAATTAATTATTATCATTTCATGTAGAAGATGACAGGATTACCCTAAATCAAGAGGGTCATAATGTTAACAAGGAATACGAGTTCCAGAATTCTATTTTAACCAGATCGTGAACTGATTTTCCTACCTAAATTTATATTTGTCATAGGTCCACACCCAGGTACACCCCGCCCACAAGAAGATATTTATCATTTACTTAACCTCCCCCACCCCCCGTCCTTCCACCGTGCACCAAATACACATTAAAATAGCGTATCTCTACACAAAATAAAACATTCAAAAATATGTGAGTTAAGCTAATAACTTCGACAGATTGACAGTATTGCCTAGAATCTATATATGAGGGTAATAAACACATTATAAGTACTCTGCAACAAATGCGAATAGATTATGTGTTATGGGGAATAAAACAATTTGAAAAGAAATCGATAAACCCTTTGCCGTTTTTGTAAACGTGTTTGGTTTATTAATTACGTCCCCATGTTGTACTTAAGTATGCATTGACATTTTTTGATCTTGTTGAAATAATATAGCTTTTGCTTACCATACAACAAAATACTGGTAATGCTGAAGAAATTCTGGAGCAACATATTAATTGCTTCGTCTTTTAGAAGGTCTTGTCCCGTTGAGTTCTAAAAAAAAATAAATTAAATAGAATACTCTAATGGTGCACTACGCTTGCTTTACGTCGAACAATTACATCATGGCAGTGACATACAAAAAGCGAACAATATTACACCAAGAATGTACAAAACCTATTAAATAGCACATTCTACGCCAAGATCATAATAGGACACTCCAAGCCAAAATCAAATAGTATACACCATTACCGTACACAACTTTATCCAAGATCAACTAGCTCTTTTGAACACTATAACACACCAACACAAAATTCAATAGGACATTGCACACCTGGGAGAATAGGTTAAGAAGAAATGCTCTAGAAAAAAAAACAAGAAATTCTTTTGTTTTGTTATACTGGGTTTCTTTCACATTTGGCTTAGCCTTTTCGTCCATGTCAAATTCTGAAAACAAGAATTTAATGTGAAACAAACGTATTTATGTATTTAAAACACAATGCGTATGACCCTATAAATGAGAAAATTATCATTTTTCACCGAGAAATACGTACAGTAGTACACTGCCCAAGACACGCTCAGCATATCCAACCCCGCATCAAACACACATATATCCCACACACCAGGCCCACCTCAGACCTTCAACAACAATATATACGTCTCATCCCAACAACAAACATCGCCCCCCCCCCCCCCATAGAAGAAGTAGAAGATCCCTTTTAGATCAGACAATATCTTGAGAAGAGGAAGTGAAGTTGTCAAATATTGTTGAATCCCAGCAAAAAGAGGCTTGAGTGTTGTTTTGCCACCTTGAATAGAAGTCAAGCATTATGGGTTTGTAATCTTGCGCATTACCGCTGGACTTCTTATATTCCTTTTACACGGATAATACATTTTGATTTTTAAAAAAAGGAAGAAAAAGAATACTGTTATATGGCGTTTAAAATTCCTACCTTTCAGTAAAGTCAGGATTGCTAGCAAGAAATTAATGTGCCCTTTTACACGAAACGAGTGTGGTGGTATATTTGTCACAGCAGGGAAAGTATGCAGCTTACACATGTGTGCATGGTTCTTTTGTAACGCTCTGTATAGGAATGTATTATGTTTTTAGAAGATGGATTGGTGGGTGGGATGGATGGGGCAGTTGGAAGGTGGATGATATGATGGGGAGGTGAAGGAGGGTTGGTGGGATGGGGAAGGTGGGTGTGTGGGATGGGGAAGGTGGGTTGGTAGGATGGGGAAGGTGGATGGTTGGGATGGGGAAGGTGGGAGGTGGGTGGAATGGGGCAGTTGCAAGATGGGTGGGTAAGAAACCAAATTGTTTTTGGTCAGAAAGGAAAGATAGAAGAAAGGAAAGATAGAAAGTAGATAGGAGGTACATGGTACCTTTTGAAATAAAATCCATTTCTATCGACCTATTAGATACATGTACAACAGAAAAAAAGTTAATTTATTTAAAAAGGTTAGGCGTTGTGGGATAGGATGTGTGAGTGGAGGGTGTGTGTGTGGGTGGGGGGCATATTGTATCATTAATCATAGTGTTTAGTGTTGATGATAACGATTAAATTTGTCTATCGTCCCTTCTTGATACAACTAAGGATTAGACACATCAACAATATTACCATTTCAGATGTTTGCAATTGGATTATAGTTCTTCTGCTGACATAGACTTGGTTTAGGATAAAGATACTTTTCAAAAATATAACCAGTTTGTGAAGCTGATTAGGGATGTAGACGAATGGGTGAATGAGAATACACCACATCAACATTACCTATTACAATTTCTAGAGGGTAGGATTAGTAGGAGTGGCTTATCGGGCAACAGGCCAGGGCCCACGAAATATTTTAACAATCAAACACATTGGTATCGAAAACTTTAATTTTCATACAGCTTCCTATATCAACAATAACTAATCTCAGTGGGAATAGACATATGTAAAATATAAAACAACTATTAAATGGTGTGATATCTGGTGAATATTATTCTGACAGACATATTTGACAAAATCATGCCTGATTAACTTCTTACAAACAAGACGTCGATTCATTGATCGCTAGAATGGAGTTTAATCAAGAAAAATATACATTGCCACTATCAATCAGGGATAGATAGGACGTGTCCAAAAGGCCCGGGTAATTTAAAATGGGGCCCCTAACCCTAGGGCATAAGGAGCAGAGGCAAACCAAGAAATACCTGGAGACGTGACCTGGAAGAAGACACCAAGAAGATTGGATACACCTGGGGACAGTTGGAGAGACTAGCCCAGGACAGAGACGCCCCGAAAGCTCTTGTCAGCGGCCTATGTCCCAGGAGGGTCGACAAGGCAAACTTAACCTAACCCCAGATTAACATTTTCCTTGTTCAGTTTTACCCCATCTAAGTCTGATGATCGTCCTCAACTTGATGGAAATAAACGTGACAAATTATTTTTTTTTAAATCAAAGCACTAAAACGTTTAATACAGCACCACTGCAATTTTTTTACATGTGATTTTTCCGTTAGACCAGGGGTCTCCAAACTTTTCAGTCCGAGGGCCGCATTAACTATAAAATTTAAGTTCGGGGGCCAGGTTCTTTCAGGCATGTATTTGATTTTTCTGGGCAAATTTCCTCAGCCATCAACAACAAACGTTTTTTCCGTGGACAAAAATATCTCCGAGGGCCGGATGAGAGGACATCGCGGAACGCTTCTGGCCCGCGGGCCGTAGTTTGGAGAACCCTGCGTTAGACTGACGGGCCACTCCAACCCTGCAATCAAGCAAACATTACGCATGACTTGAGCTCATTAAGCTTCACTGTCTGCTTATTGTGTCTAGCCACCGATCTCTCTCTCTGAATTGTATGGTTTGCAATAAACCGATGTGATAATCAAACACACTATTAACAGATGGGTTGTTTTCTATTCTATGCATATGAAAAAACACATGACAAGTTGAAGAATAAGATTTCATGAATGTGCGTAGGCAACAGGAGTTTTATTTTATTTTATTTTATAAGCACTTGGAGCGAGCGAAACGTCGATAATTTTCAAAGTGTTATAACACCATTTAAAATTGGAATGGTATTTAGTTTATCAATAGTCTTTGGAACTGTAACATAGAATGCAGACTAGTACCCATTAGAAACGAATTATACAGAAGTGCATGTGAAGGGGGTGGATAGTGTGGGTATCTTAAGACTGAGATTAATTTTTTTCTGAGATATTTTACCTGAGATATCTTGAGTGAGATATTTGGCCAGAGAGAGTTTATGAGAGTAAATTTTGTCTGGTATATTTTGAGAGATCATGTTAGATAATTGTCTAAGACATTTTGCCAGAGAATTGTATGTTTTATATATATATATATATATATATATATATATATATATATATATATATATATATATATATATATATATATATATATATATATATATATACTAGACTACCCAGTTTTCCTTTGGAAAATGACCTATCTGATGCTCTACACAACACAAACTAATATCCCCTTATACCCAACCCACCCCTATGAAACATATTGACCTGAAAAAAAAAGACTCATTTTCTACCCTTAGATCTGAACTTAGGTCTAGTCCCTTTGGGTTCTTCATTTAAGACAAGGCCTAAATTGGCGGGAGGAGTGTTTTGGTATGTAGCCTTCTGACGCTTCAAGGTGGAGAGTGGGGGAGGCAGACTTAGTGGTTACTTCCATACATATAAACCCTAACATTCTCATATTATTAGGACATCCAACAACCACAATACATACAATCTTATCAACAAAAACTTCATAATAAATGCCCAAACCAGTTCTTTGCTTTAAATAATTAAGTTAAAATTAGGAAATTTATTGGAACTTTTGTAGTTTTCTTTTTAATATTACTTTTTTCTTTCTCATTTTTTTTTTGCCGAGAGTAGAGTATAATACGTACAAACACTAATTTCGTTGTATTCTCGAATTGATATAATTATTGGAGCCTAATAAGAATTAAAATTATACATTAATCAATAAAGCTAAAAATAACAATGACGTACAACTATTTACAACAAATTATTTTTATTTGGTCTATTATTTATTTCTTCTTCGACTAAAGAAATCTTCGTCACGCATTTTGTATTGAAAATGGATAATACTAAAAGAAACTTTTAGAAAAAAACTGATTTATCATTAAAGCTATAGAAAAAAAAGAAAACTTTATAGTGCATTACTATTTTCAAATCGTCATTTTTATTGGACAACAATTTCAAATGCCTTATTTAAAGCATTTATAGTTCTTGTACTGCATTATAAAATGTGTGTTTTAACATTTGAATAGGTCTCTTATATATTATCGTCGATAAATAAAAAGTGCTTTATACATTTATGTTTTAAACAGAGTCGTTTTTTCTAGTTATTTTAAAATTCTACAAATATTGTAGGTTTTCTTTTCTCTAGTTTCAAACAAATTATAAAATACATTAAACTTGTAAGTGTTAGTTAATCTTAATATATTTTAATATAAGCACAGGCATAACGCGAATAAAAATCTACATAGATAAAATGAAGTATAAGTTTTTAAATAAATTTTAATAAATTGGTTGAAAAGAGTCAATTGCTATAAACATAAAAAAACGATTTTTCTATAAATATATTAACACCTATTGTAAAAGCGCATAGCCTTCACCTAAGCAGTAGTTCAAGCGAACGCTACACAAAATCTACTTCGCTTCAAAAATTTTAATTCCTTACATTTTAAAAGAATTGGTTATTTCACAATAGCTGATGATATCTTGTCTGTAGTTAAAAATTATCAGAAATTATATTTTAGCTTTAAAAAAAAATTAATTAAAATAAAAAATGTTTGGTATTTAGAAATAACGAATGATCAACTCTATAGGTAGGGTTGACTATGTTGCAGTTATGCTGCTAAAATGTAGCTAAATCAGGACTATTCCCTTTCTTCTCTTTTCTTTTTTTGGTGTGGGCTCTGTAGATAAAATTTATTGGAGAAAATAAACAATTATTTATCTTTACAGATTTGTCTTCACTTTTCAGATCCAGTAAGATAACATTTGCACAAAAGAAAGGTAATTAATGACTAATGTGTGGTCGAATGTTAGAGCTTTCAACTGCTAACCCGATAGTCTCAAGTGCGGATCTTGGGGTCCAGTCAGTAGAGCGTCCTTTAGTCCACCCGGCTAGTGGCGTAGGCAGGGGGGGGGGGGTAGGGGGGTCATAACCCCCCCATAGACCCCTCGGTATATATATAAAGTATGAGTGGGGGTGCAAATCGAAAGTTTGAGAGGGGGTGCAAATAATCGAAAGTTTGAGGGTGGGGGGTGCAAATCGAAAGTTTGAGAGGGAAGGGGGGGTGCAAATAATCGAAAGTTTGAGGGTGTGGGGTGCAAATCGAAGGTTTGAAGGGGGGGGGGTGCAAATCGAAAGTTTGAGGGGGTGCAAATCGAAAGTTTGAGGGGGGGGGGGGGTGAAAATCGAAAGTTTGAGGGGGGGGGGATGCAAATCGAAAGTTTGTCCCCGGGTAAAAATTGGAACACCCCTCCCCCTTGAGAAGATCCTGGCTACGCCACTGCACCCAGCTCTGATAAGTACCTGACACCTTTGCTAGGGGGAGGAAGGGGGGCATCAGGGATATTGTACAGACTTGAACCCGGATTCGAACTCGAAACTTTCGGGTTAGCAGTCCAGCACTGTCCTTCTAAACCACACCGTCCTGTCGTATTGCATCTGATTCATGTAAAATAAAAATGTGTGTTTAAAAATGTAAAATATAAATACTTACTGCAGAAACCACACTTCAGTGGACACAAAGTTTTGTAATGTTGAATCAAGAGGCTAATTTCCATACACGGTTTTATAGCTTGTCGGCAGACTTTCGGGTTGCTCTTCCAGTCTTTGATGTCTTTACATTCTCCTGAAGGTGGAACCATTATTTAGTGATTACATTGTCGACTCGAATAAATAGGTTATGTGACGTTGTTTGCAGTCATAAGGTGCGGTCTACAGTCATAGTGTGCTGTCTACAGTCATGCGATGTTATTTAAAGTAATGTGATAGTGTCTACAGTCATACAAAGCTGTCGCTTCAGTGATATAAAGATGTCTACGGTCATATGGTTATGTCTACAGTAATATTATGATGTCTACAGCCATACAATAATATAATCTTGTCATAATGATGTCTATAGTCATATAATGATATCAGCATTCACACGAAGCTGTCTACAGTCATACAGTCAAACGATGATGTCTACAGTCATACCTTAATATAATGATGTCATTCAGTCGTAAAATGATGTCTACAGTAATAAAATGATGTCTACAGTCATACAGTCGTATTATGATCGTACGACGAAGTCTGCAGACATACAGTCATATATTGATGTCTACAGACATACAGTCATGTATGTAAATCATGTAAGTATATGAATCATGTAAATCACATAAGTCAAAGTTTGTCATCCAAAATCAGTTATACAACTAATTCATTTCGTATGCAGCCCTCTAAACTCTTTGTTATCACTTCATATAGTCGCTGAATTAAGAATATAAAAACGAGATTGACGCACGCACACACGCACACACACACACGCACACTCGCACACACGAACGCACACACACGCACAAACACACACGCACACGCTCACACGCACGCACGCACACGCAGACACGCAGACACGCACACACGCACACACGCACTCACGCACACACGCACGCGCACACCCACTCACGCACACACCAACATATGGCATATATATTATCATGTGGCTCGTACTTACGGTCACAGTTCGCGCCAGTACCATACGTGCAGTTACACCTGCATGCATCACCGTCCAAGACGCCTTCTCCGTATTTATTTTTTGCACAGGTTACTCGGCACGCTGGGGGGAATTCATTTAACGAGACTTCGACACTTATATTTTTAAATACTTTTTTCTTAGTTTTTAATTGTAATAATAGACGGGATTTCATCCGCCACAATAGGGCTTGTAAGTAGGTCAACAACGTCTTATCATACTAGCCAGCTAGTATTTTTCAAACCAACTATTAATATGTTTATTAAATCGGTAAAACAAGAAATAAAAGTTACTTCCGCTATTAAATTTTAAGTAAGAGAAGCAAAGATACTTACAAGCCCTATTACGTATCACGTGTTAACATGTTATGCGATATAAGGCGTATGAACTTCACATTTAAACTGCTTTTCGTTCATTTTGAACTCGGGACTGTTCGATTAAAGCACACACACGCTTTCCATCCCAGATTAAAACCTCTACCTGGACTCTCTTTTAATTATATACTTTGTCTAAAATACAAACTGAAAACATTCTAACATAAAGTAACTGGTTTTTTTTAAAAGTAAACTTAACACAGCTAAAATAAAGAATTATTCAGAAAATAATTATATTCAATACACTTACAACAGTTATTCTCTCCTATGGTGCACTTCGCTATCGAATAAAAAAAAACAATAATAAAAAAACATTGTGGTAGTGTGTATTATGCAGTTAGTCAAACGCAATAATTAGTCTTAAAAAATTAAACAGTACACACACATACACACACATATATATATATATATATATATATATATATATATATATATATATATATGTATATATATATATATATATATATATATATATATATATATGTATATATATATATATATATATATATATATATATATATATATGTATATATCTATATATATATATATATATATATATATATATATATATATATATATATATATATATATATATATATATGTATATATATATATATATATATATATATATATATATATATATATATATATATATATATATATATATATATATATATATATATATATATATATATATTAGCTGCATACCCGTGATCCGCCACGCTAAACCTTTTTTAAATGTACCAACTTGGGAACAGAACAAAACAAACAAAAACACAACACAACACAAACACAAACAAAACACAACAATAACACAACAATAACACAACCACAACACAGCAACAACACAACCATAACACAACCACAACACAACCGCAACACAATTACAACACAATCACAACACAACCACAACATTAGAATCATCACCGAACAACACGATATCCCAGGCTTCCTCGCCCAGGGAGAGCCTTTTCGGCATTCTCTAAAAGTCTAATTTCACCATCTGTTTTAATAACACCGAAAAACAAAAACAAAAAATAGTGATTTTGAGAAATCATAGACTAATTAGAAAATAATATAAATAATCTTAACATTTTTACTTTCTCGTATATACGAAGTATAGAGAAAGTATTGTAATCGTGCACAAAAATAACATGAAATTTTGACAGTTTTCACCGTTTTGCTCCTCAGTCCTTCATCACATCCGGAGTATAGAGGATTTATTTTAATCAGGCAAAAAATTTAAATACAAATATATAAACATTTTGGCGTTTTATGCGTTATCTAGTCGTAAAAACTGGACCTTGCAATTATGTCCGTATGTCTGTGTGTGTGTGTGTCTGTGTGTAAACACGATAACTTGAGTACCGTTACAGCTAGGTTGATGAAATTTCATAAGTAAGTATTTTATCAAAATTATAGATCCTGATCAACTTTTGAGCGATTTCCGATAACCGGAAGTGGTACTTTTTCTACTTTCTATTTTTAAAAAGCATGTAACTTGAGTTCTATTTCAGATAGATAAAAGAAATTTCACACGTAAGTAAAAGATCCAATTGTCTACCTTTGTCAAATTTTGAGTAATTTCCGTTGATTGAAAGTATTAATTTAAGCTATTTCCGATTTCTCAAAAAACTAATGTAAATTTATAAAGTACTAATAATATTCCACACTATTATGCACGTCTTATTTGGCGTTCACGAGTGTGCAATTCATTTTTCTACGAGATTTTATTCTATTTTAAAAAGTTTAAGTATTTAAAATGGATTAAAATTCATGACTATATCCCGAGTTCCCATCCTCTGTTTTTTTTATAAAAGAATATTCGAGAAAATTTAGGGGAGATCGCTCCCGGTTTTTTAAAATAAATAACAGTTAGTTTTTACTTTCTCGAATATACGAAGTATAGAGAAAGTATTGTAATCGTGCAAAAAAATTGAGATTTTTCCAAATCTCGACGTTTTACACCTCACATTTTATTAGGCGTTCACTTGGTGTGCAATGCTTTTTTTTTACGAGATTCCATTCTATTATAAAAAGTTTAATTAATTAAAAATGAGTCCTGAGTTGCCATCCCTCGTAGTTTTATATTAGAATATTCGAGAAAGTTTAGGGGAGATCACTCCCGGTTTATTACTTTCTCGTATATACGAAGTATAGAGAAAGTCTTGTAATTGAAAAA
>NW_026733927.1:27500-121193 GCF_028476545.2 Physella acuta | reverse complement strand
AAAAAATATTTAGATTTTCCTGGAATTCGTTTCGCCAAAAACTTTTAATATTGGCAATTACAACAATAGAAGTACAAGGATATTATTTACCCATGTTTTATCGTTTTATCATCAACTAATTAGGAAGTCAAATAATGTATTCCTCATAAGTATAACACGTTACAGTGATATGAAGTGTACACAGACAGCACACCCACACATCACTTGAACAATAAGCCTGGAGAACCCTCTCAACAATACACAAAGCTAATTCTGTTTGAAGCGTATGTACAGAGTATATACCCCCACCCCCCTCACCCCCACCCCCACACATTCAAGCTGCCACTCTCAGCACGCTACACCGAAAACAGATTTCAAAATGTTAATTAAAAATGCATAAAAATGTCATTGAAGATTTAATTAATACAAAAATATATTCCCCCCAAAAAAGTGTATAAATTATAAATTCGCCTTTTTTTTAATGAAGTCTCACAATAGTTGAGTGATATGATTTATAGAACTTCTAACATTTGGAAGGTCACAGCGATACAACCGTTCTTTGATGTGCCCTACAGCACACCTTTAGATTGGTGGATGACAGACATATGTTCAACACACACGACAGATAATGATCGAACATCAGGGCGGTAACCGTGATGACTCTTTTGATCGATAATCAGGGATCTATAATCAATACCGGTAGATAAATCAACGTCACTGTAGTTCGTCATTAAATAGTTTGATGTTGATGTAAATAATTTAAACGTAACAAATCGTGTTTTATATAGAGTAAAAATCCGAGATTGGAAAAAAAACATAATTTAAAAAAATGCATTGGACATATACAATTGATGGTCTTCAACAGAAAGAGACAGATCTAATTAATCGAGGCACCACAACTTTAGGGTGGCGGGTATATATTACTTTGGGACTGTGTGGTTGGGCGGTAGAGCGCACGACTGCTAACCCGAAAGCCTCATGTTCCAGTCCCCTGGCTCGAGTCCGTAGGACGTCCCTGGGTCTACCCAGCACTAATGGGTACCCATCTCTGAAGGTTACCTGACTCACGTTAGAGAAAGTTAAGGTGACTAGAAATAGCGCCGACCACACCATCTATTTTTACGCCAATGCCACAGTAGCAGGTGAACTCTACTTCATCTGCCCCATACACTTCCACGTTTGCAAAGTGAACCAATAAATATTTTTTTTTTATTGCTACATTAATTTTTTGGCTATCAAGATACAAGTGTGTGTAGAATAGAGACTTGATACAATAAGACATTGCGAACTCAACTCTAAAATTGTCATATATTACCTCCCCCTATCCAATTACAGCACTACGTTACTACCGTGAATGGTTCTGCTATAGGATATTGGCAGTCCATCATTGACATTTATTGTTGTAGGCTCAATGTTGACTCTTTCATAAAAATAGTGCCCCGCGTCTCGTACTGTATAACATAGCTGCTAAATATAGCCATACCTAATTTAAGTTAATTGTAATAAGATTCATGGGATGAAATTATTGCCATTTGTCTGGAAGTCTACAAAGATAATAGGAGGGGATGGTATGTATCTGTATTAGATGGAGTAGGGGGGGGGGTGAAGAAGAGGAAAGGGGCTGTATGCTAAAATAAATAAGAGAAACAGCAACGATAACTCATCGGACGTGCCCAAACAGCACATTTCGCGATTACCTGCCCGTGACAGCCGATGATATGCAAGTAGGGGACGTCTAGCACAGAGACGGGGGGGAGGGGGAGGGAGGGGGTTCGTATCAGTAGATTTTTTTTTTTTTGCTTGCAAAAATACATGAATAATGGTCGTCTGCTAAAAAATTTGATTATCATACGGATGTTATAACAGGCTGGATATTACACTTATAAACAACACACACACACACATATATATATATATATATATATTATATATATATATATATATATATATATATATATATATATATATATATATATATATATATATATATATATATATAGCTTACAAAGTATTTGAGGCTCTCACATTACATCCGCATTCTTTCTCATAAAATTATTTATGAAGTTATCATTTTCCAAGTGAATACACATTTACATAGAAAAAAACAACTTGTTTTCTTTAAAAAAATGTAGTTAGAATTTCAAGCTACATGTATACTAAAAATAAGTGTTTACCATTTAAAATAAAACAGTAAAGGGGTATTGTAGTCTCCAATGAAAAGAAAATTGTGCAATTCTTAGAAAAAAAATGGAGAAGCTAGTAGGAACCCGAAATGACAAAATGGGTTATAAATGGGGACAGTTGGGTTACCACTGGGGTTATTTGGGTTACCACTGGGGACATTAGAGTTACCACTGGATACAGTTTGGCTACCATTGTGGACAGGTGGGTTACCACTAGAGACAGACAGAAGAAGCTAGCACAGAAGAGGAAGATTATGTGCGACCTAAGAAATTTCCGTGTTATTTATTTTTCAATATGAAGGAAGCGATTTCCTCAAACAATAAATTACGAATAATTGTTAAAAAAAATAATTACTCGTCAGCATTTTAAACCAGAACCATAGCACTTTGTTATTAATAAGAAAATTATACTATTCTGTTTCTCTGCCCCCCCCCCCCCCCCCGTACACAAACCCCCCCCCCGCCCTTCCCTCCCGAATTGTCCTTAACCCACACCATTGTCTCGGTGTTCGTTTATCCGCTATCCATATTCCACACATCGTTCCCCCCCTTTTGCTTATGATTATTAGCCCCGCCCCTCCCGCCCCCCCCCCTTCCCCCGCCCTCATGCCACCCACACATACCCACCAACACACTCAGACAACAGCCATTTTATTCCCTCAACACTTGGCCTTAGTGCGGGATTAGAAAGGAAAAACAAACAAGCTTTCTCCGTGAGAGTTTTCAATTATCTCCCGACCTAACTCAATGGGTAGGTTAAGCTCCGGAGATTAATTTTAACTGAATGTGTAAGCTCCTGTTAGATGGGTGACGTCGATATGAGTTTAACTTTCCCTGGGTTGATCTGTTAATGTGGTATTGTGGGTGGGGTGGGGAGGGGGTGGGGGATATGTTAATGTGGTGTTGTGGGTGGGGTGTGGAGGGGAGGCGGGGGCGGTCTTGAACTTGTGGAGGGGGCGCTGGTGTCTAGATGGGAACTGGTCTATGAGAAGGTGTCTTGACATCAGAATCTGGGAAATGGGTGTCTAGGTTTGTGGATCAGGGGTAGTGTGGGTCTAAATTTTGGAGATGTGGGGGACGGATGGGGTAGAACATTCGCGACGGTGGATGATAAATGAGGGGTAGGGGAGAAAGGGAGGGGGCAGGGGGCGAGACCTTGTTGACGAAAGTGCAGGATTAGAAGAGATGTCAGACCTAAACACAGACAGACAAGACAATCTACGCATGGTTGGTTCTTAATTAAAATGTATTTTTATGACACCGCGTTGCGTAGGTTAAAGACACTTTAAGACACATTGTCAGAAATTGTATTTGTAATAATATCTACCTGTGTTGGCCAGCATTTCGTTGATAATGTATTCATATTTGTGATATCACATTTTATATTTAAATGTAGTTATAATAAAACACACTTTAAGTATAGGCCTATGTGTCTAATTTACTGTAAATAACAAAATTTAATCCATTAAAATAAACACATGCGTAAAGCATTCATTCAGTAGTATATTTATCATTTTAATATCTAAGCTAAATTATGTCGTTTTGTTCGCATGTTTACTGTGTATTTTTTAAACATTATATAATTATTAAAGCATTAGCACTTAGATTTTTATATTAGTTTGCATTGATAAACGCTATCTTAATCTTAAATCATGCATGCATGCTTATAACTGCATACAGTAAAACTTGTTGTATAGAGCTTAGAAAAAGATTGAAATGGCTTTTAATCGCATCAAAATAAATTAAGTTAATCCTTACTGGAACAGCTAATATAGTGTGCAGGCTTTCATAGAGTGGGAAGGGGTGGTATGCAACTTTTCCTTTAATTGAAGTCATAATTATTTTACATTTCAGTTGTATTTCTCTTTTCTTTGTACATTTTACACAGTGATTTAACTTGCTTTTTAAATACCCAGGGTATAACGGTTACTCTTGAAAAATACGAACATTTAAAGTAAAATATTTCAATTTGCTATTTTAATTAAAATTAGCGACCTACCTCAATACTGCGATGTTGATTTGCACTTATTTTTCCACAAAGCAAATACCACCACAAATTCATTAATGTCTCTTTGACTTGTTATAGCTATTCAAAAACATGCACATATTCATAACGTTTATGTAAACTGTTGGTATTTTCTGAAATTTTCAATTGAGCTTTAACTTTCAACAATCAGAACAATCTAGAGATGCTGTTGTAAATTCCAAGGTAAGTGTTGGAGGTAAACAGTAAAACTTCGTGGTTACAGATGGCCGCTTTCACAGCGAGAATTCTCCGCGCTTACCGCACCACTCCCTAGAGAACACGAACAATTGAAAGTCGAGGCGGAGAGTGGTAGGTTTTTATGACAAGGGCCATCTACGCCAGGCTCAGGGGGGACTACCCAACCATCACAATCACGTTATCATTGTAGCTTTGGGCTGTCAGTGCCCATTAAACTACATTGTCAACGGCAGTAGGAAACTGATAGTGTACGGTGCACCGAAATACCATTTTTAATTTTTTACTTTTTAAAGTCATTAAACGAAGAAATTATAAGACCATTAATTCCTTCTTCAATATTTTTTTTTACATTCGTATATAAATCTAAACACCTGTTTAGACAAAAGTTCTACGCCATAGGTTGAGAAGACTGGTAACCTAAATGTCCCGAGTTCGAACTTCACTGGGCAGAAAATAGTTGTTGGGTAAGGGCAGCAAACACATCTTGGAAAAAACCAAACAACTGCTGACTTGCAGATTGTTATTTGTGTGGACACAGGCTATGGAAGCAAATACTAAACAGAAAGCAGGCTGAAATACGAGTCAACGGCTTGTAAGATGCTTAGCATGTTGACACGTAATGCTTACGTAAGAAGAAATAACCTCCAATAATACGAAGCATTAATGAAGATATGGTTTTAATTATTATAATAAGTAAAACCCCAAAATTAATGTGATTTGAAAGCCGCAGCAAAACCGTGGTGAGGCTAAGCTAATTATTAGCTGCAGTTATGGCTACATAAAAGACAGCAACTGTGGAATATTGAGCTACACAAGAAGCAGGTCTAGGCATATTGAACGAAGAAGATTTGACCTTCTATCGAGTCGAAGATTTAATCCTGAAAACTACAATAGACACATAGTGGCATCAAAGCGTAAATGCAGCTGAATTTGTGCTATTGCTTATTTTTTATTGAACTTTGTGTTTATTTTTAACTCGTGTAGTTTTTATCCTCCCCCTTTTTGCTCTCTCCCCAACGCCCCCCCCCCCCCCATACTTTGCATAAATCACTTCTGATTTCCCTCATACCACATGACCATCGTCGCCAACAGACAGACTTCTAAAGTACAGCAACATGTATTTAACTTAGAAAGCTGATCTCAAGCGTTTATTGATTGCCCTACGATCTAAATCCCCCCCCCCTCAATTTTATAACAAACCTCTCCGTACTCTCATATTGCACTGATATTTGATCCAGGAATAACCAATTTCTCCAAGAGTCGACAGACGTTGTTTTCAGTCTGTGTATGAAGTCAGCAAACAAGTCTGGCATATTGTAAGACGCCAGTAATGTCCCATAGAAAAAAAGGTCTACGTGGTTTAAGTATACTAGCAACCTTAGCCCGACTACTAACGGGACAGGTCGCGAATATTTTATTAAGAGCTCAGATTAGTAGTTATACTCTTTAAAATATGCAAACATTGTTTTTATCCAGCTGCTTTACAATAAAATGAAACTAGTTTTTAAAATAGTGAAATATGATTTTTTAATTTTAAAAATTATTTAAACAATGACATAAGATATAAAAAATCCTATATATATAGGCCTAATTCTCTTCTGGGAGACGTTAGAAAACAAGCTGCAAGCGCGCCTTGCAATACCCTCTCTTCCTCTCTATCACTACCACCCCACCCCCACATGGCCTGGTGAGCGGTGTTCACTCTAAATGTTTACATTCGTAGAGCCGGGTTTAGTGACGGCTATTAGGGGCAGATAATTTAGTTTGAAACGATTTTAAACTTAGAGGACCTAACTAAGAGGAGGCTGCTTTCGCGGGGGGGGGGGGGGGGGGGGGGTATAGGGTAGGGGTTGCGGGAAAGGGGGGGGTAGTGTTTTAAAGCAAATATTTTCAGTGGCAGCATTGGTACTGTCGAATTCACAAATTATGAATTACTAAAAAGTAGAAAATAAAACCACTAAATAGCGGCGTATGATACGCCGCGGGTCGGCTCGTAAAGATTAAACATATTAATAATACAACAAGACTTTTTTGAGATAAATGTTATATTGTTTTAATGTTTGTAGTTGTTTTTTTTAAGCCGAAAAAGTAAATTACCTTCCTTTACTATTAAAAAAAAACTTTCTTTAAAGAAAAAAGGTTTACCACACTAGCAATCAAGTTCAGTTCTAAATCATTGTGGTAAAATGGTTAGCAAAATAAACATATTTATCAGTCGTGTAAAACATCAATTAGCCTGATTACGGTATTATAAATTAACAATAAATACAAAATATGTTGTAATTTATACAAATAGTACAAAAGTCTGTATATTCCATTAAATATAATTTAAATTTAATAAATTTTAAAAAAAAAGACAAATGTGACGCGTGTGGTACACCGTACTTGCGCAGCGACTGTGACTTTGTGTAAGCTTGTACGACTTGGCTGACCCGAAGCTTGATGGGAGACAACCTACAGGAATGTCGCATACCTGTCGCCCGGAACGTTTTTTACCTCGAGTTGCCTCTGAGTGGCTTTCCCCTGTGATTGTTGTGTCTGTTAGATGGGTATCTCTCAACAATCAATTCATATGCCGGGGCCCTAGTGGGACTCCCATAATGGGATATGGTGCATTAAGCACATTTTATGCACATGTTTTTATTATTATGATTTTTTTTATTAAGTGACGTAAATATTCATAGCAGGATTTGGTGCAATATTTAAAAATAATATTACGCTAAACATTACCTAAATGTGCTTTACAATAAACGATGCACCACTGAGATTAGTGCATCAAGTTATACATTCCTTGTGTCAAGAAGAATAGTAATACAGTGGTAATATTCTTTAACTTAGCCAGAGTTTCTTCCAGGCATCTCTCCGCCCCTCCCCCCCCCCCCCCCCGAACGAGATAGATATTATATAGTAAACATACACTTTTACTAGTGTACACCCGCCCGAAAAATGTTGACCGCCCCCCCCCCCCCCGAAAATTTCAAGTGCCCCCCCCCCCCCCCCCCCCGGAGAAAAAAGTCTGGAAGAAACACTGAACTTAGCAAATAGTCATTTAATGTATGCGTTCTTCCTAAACTAATTAGGGGAAAAGATCATTGAATATTAATTTCCAGTACTTATATTGTAAAGTCAATAATATAATTCATCGTAGATCGTAAATGTTTTTATACCTGATCGAAAGTTGTTATATATAAAAGGTAGCTTAACACCATTGTCATGTCTACATTTAGGCCTAATGTATGAACATATTTAAAGAGCTATCTCATGGCTCATGAGCCACAGTTTGTATGCAAGGAATATACTTATGGCCCATGAGCCACATTTCTCATCAGCCTACTTATGACCCATGAGCCACAGTTCAGTCTACTTATGGCCCATGAGCCACAGTTCAGCTTACTTATAGCCCATGAGCCACAGTTCAGCCTACCTATGGTCCATGAGCCACAGTTCAGTCTCCTTATGGCTCATGAGCCAGATCTCCCGTACATTGTGACCACGATTAAATAAATCAGCATAGCCTACACTGCCTACACTAATTTATCATTTTTATTCATCCAACGATATTGTACAATAGTTCAATGAACGGGAATATTCTATGAAAATCTAGTTAGCTGGTATTGCATTTTAAAATGTTAGAAGTGTATAAACGTTTTTAATTGCAATTTAAGAAAAAAACAACAAAAAAAACTTTAGTTATATGAAATATCATTTTGCTTTAAAAGTAAAAATCAAATACTTGATCATTCTTGAAACCGATTTTCTAAAAAAACCCCACTGTGTATTATTAATTTGTAATTAAATCTTTATCGATAAAAACTGTTAATAAAATAATTCTTTTAAAAACCATATGACTAGTTATACTATTTTTATTTATTTTTATCAGTGAAAAAAATATTGTTTGAGCTTTTTATCAATCGTGTTTAGTTACTGAAAACACTAAAAACATTAATAGTCTGCATCTAATCTTGACTAGAGTTTGGCAGAAACCACACAATAAAGAAAAACGTTATTTTCAGTAACATCCCCCCCCCCCACCCTTCCCACATGATTTTTAAAATATGTAATGGAACTTCTGCATTCATTGAACATTCGTGACTATTCCCGTTGGGGTTTATTCTGCTAACCAATTTTACTGGTGCGTGTGTGTTGGTGTGTGTTTGTTCGTGTGTGTTTGTTTGTTTGTTTGTTTGTGTGTGTAACCACGTCTGTGAAGCAAGTTGAGTCACACACAGTCCCCATGCTTTTTATTCAAATAGCTCTAACCGTAAGCTTATCAAAACAAACTTGAATATTTAAATTTATGCAAATGAACACAATGTCGTATAATTGAAATCCATTAGCCAAAATATGTACGTTTGTTTGAAGAGATCTGGCCTACAAATCACTCGAACACGCCCACTCCCCCCCCCCCCCCCACTCCTGTCATCCGCCCTATACCCCCAAATCTTTAGCCCATACTACACTTCCTACTCCTGTTACACCACCCTCTACCCCACCCCTACCCCCACCTGTCATCCCAACCCTGTAGCCCACCCCAACCCTCCACCCATACTGTCACCCCAACATTCTAGCCCACCCCACCCCTACCCCCACCTGTCACCCCAACCCTCTAACCCACCCCACCCCTACCCCCACCTCTGTCACCCCAATCCTAAAGCGCCACCCATCTCTGTTACCCACAATCCTTTGGTCCACTCTTCCACACCTCTATTACAAAACACCCCGACCCCCCCCCCCCTACTAGTTTTATTATTTCGCCACCCCTGTCATATGTGGTCCCCTCACGCAAGCATTAAACCTCCACCATAAAACTTACAAGCTAACACGATAGAAGCATTATTTTTTTTCTGTTACTTTGAACAGCCTAGTAAAGCCATATTTTCTTATTGATTGTTCAAAGCGCATTGTTGGGTTAACACAGAGCATGACTGCAGAGCATGACTGCAGAGCATGACTGCAGAGCATGACTGCAGAACATGACTGCAGAACATGACTGCAGAACATGACTGCATAACATGACTGCAGAACATGACTGCAGAGCATGACTGCAGAGCATGACTGCAGAGCATGACTGCAGAGCATGACTGCAGAGCATGACTGCAGAACATGACTGCAGAACATGACTGCAGAACATGACTGCAGAGCATGACTGCAGAGCATGACTGCAGAGCATGACTGCAGAACATGACTGCAGAGCATGACTGCAGAGCATGACTGCAGAGCATGACTGCAGAGCATGACTGCAGAGCATGACTGCAGAGCATGACTGCAGAGCATGACTGCAGAACATGACTGCAGAATATGACTGCAGAGCATGACTGCAGAGCATGACTGCAGAGCATGACTGCAGAGCATGACTGCAGAGCATGACTGCAGAACATGACTGCAGAATATGACTGCAGAGCATGACTGCAGAGCATGACTGCAGAGCATGACTGCAGAGCATGACTGCAGAACATGACTGCAGAATATGACTGCAGAGCATGACTGCAGAATATGACTGCAGAATATGACTGCAGAGCATGACTGCAGAGCATGACTGCAGAGCATGACTGCAGAGCATGACTGCAGAGCATGACTGCAGAACATGACTGCAGAACATGACTGCAGAACATGACTGCAGAGGTTTAGGATTTTGTTTAAAAGTAACATGAGACAAGGCCAACAAACAACACGCGTAAATAAAATGTGTAGTCAGGCTTCATTTGCGGGGGTCGTTGCCGAATAGCCGTACCCACGTATTAGTCGTTTAGCTAATATATATATATATATATATATATATATATATATATATATATATATATATATATATATAGCATTCGTGTTTCACAACATTGAAACCTAATCTTTATTTTAACTCTAGCAACAGATCGATTAGCAAAATAAAGACGTTTCATGCTCTCAAACTGAATTTGAGTCCACCATTTGTATATTGTTTGGGTATTTTAAAATGTAAACTAGCTATAAATATGTATATCTTACAACTAGGAAGTTTATTGTAATTCTTATTTTAAGATCATTTGACACGGAAAAAGATATTACAGATTAATACAACCTCAGACAGACACAAATCTTGGATGAGCAAAAGACAGACTTAAGACAGACAACACAGACTGTAACGTCAGCTAATGGTGCTCTTGTATACAAAATTATATCCTGCATAGAGTAGAAGAAGTAGAGTTTATGTGTTTCTTTGACCTATGCATAAACAGAAATTATGCGGTCAGCTATGCTTCATTTAGTGACTCTAGCTCGAAAATCGAACCCAAGTCGTTTATACTAGATCTTGTGTGTGCTGCCAGGCCACCAAGCTTCCATCTTATAGACTAAAATCAAGAAGATAGACAGAATAGCGAAGGCACCAATAACATATCTGAAGAAATAGATGGACGGACCAAAATCATTGAAAAAAAGCCATGAATGAATCCACGATCAAAGCGCCGCCTCAACCAACACCGCAACAGCCTTAAAGTTATACCCGGATTCATAAAACCCAACTATGGGCTTTTGAGAGGAGAGGTAGCGCATGCGGCTGAGGAAACATAATCCGCTCCGCCCTAAAATGATCTTTCCTTAACACCTGTTTCTTAAACTGAATATATTTCCCTTACTACAATACAATTTTAAAGACGATTTCATGTAAACAAAGCGCACGTATTTTAAAAATAATTCTGCACAGTTGTAAGTTTATTACCGCAAATTTAACGCGTTTAAAAACCGCCGATTTCTCACAGAATGCGAATACGGATCCTGAGTTTAAGTGTGAAATCGCACAAATGTAGTGAGAAATGTAGGTCGGCCTGGTCGCATTTCTTTTAATTGCGATGGATTCAGCTTTAGGCCTGGGTGTCGCTACACTGTGGAATGTCGCATTTACCGGATTAAGAAAGTAAATAAATAAAGCGGCGACACGAGTGGGCTGACAAGATATTTAACGGCTGCCGAGTTAAGTAACAACTGTGGTATAGCTGGCTCCTCGCAGCTGATCGTATGGAAGTATAGCCGCATCCCACACATTATTCCACACACTATCCCACACAGTATTCCACACACTATCCCACACACTATCCCACACACTATCCCACACAGTATTCCACACACTATCCCACACAGTATTCCACACACTATCCCACACAGTATTCCACACACTATCCCACACACTATAACACACTATCCCACACAGTATTCCACACACTATCCCACACAGTATTCCACACACTATCCCACACAGTATTCCACACACTATCCCACACATTATTCCACACACTATCCCACACATTATCCCACACACTATCCCACACATTATCCCACACACTATCCCACACAGTATTCCACACACTATCCCACACATTATTCCACACACTATCCCACACAGTATTCCACACACTATCCCACACATTATTCCACACACTATCCCACACATTATTCCACACACTATCCCACACATTATTCCACACACTATCCCACACATTATCCCACACACTATCCCACACATTATTCCACACACTATCCCACACATTATTCCACACACTATCCCACACATTATTCCACACACTATCCCACACATTATTCCACACACTATCCCACACATTATCCCACACACTATCCCACACACTATCCCACACACTATCCCACACATTATTCCACACATTATTCCACACACTATCCCACACATTATTCCACACACTACCCCACACATTATTCCACACACTATCCCACACATTATTCCACACACTATCCCACACACTATCCCACACACTATCCCACACATTATTCCACACACTATCCCACACATTATTCCACACACTATCCCACACAGTATTCCACACACTATCCCACACATTATTCCACACACTATCCCACACATTATTCCACACACTATCCCACACACTATCCCACACACTATCCCACACATTATTCCACACACTATCCCACACATTATTCCACACACTATCCCACACATTATTCCACACACTATCCCACACAGTATTCCACACACTATCCCACACACTATCCCACACATTATTCCACACACTATCCCACACATTATTCCACACACTATCCCACACACTATCCCACACACTATCCCACACATTATTCCACACACTATCCCACACATTATTCCACACACTATCCCACACATTATTCCACACACTATCCCACACAGTATTCCACACACTATCCCACACACTATCCCACACATTATTCCACACACTATCCCACACATTATTCCACACACTATCCCACACATTATTCCACACACTATCCCACACATTATTCCACACACTATCCCACACATTATTCCACACACTATCCCACACATTATTCCACACACTATCCCACACACTATCCCACACATTATTCCACACACTATCCCACACATTATCCCACACACTATCCCACACACTATCCCACACACTATCCCACACATTATTCCACACATTATTCCACACACTATCCCACACAGTATTCCACACACTATCCCACACATTATTCCACACACTATCCCACACATTATTCCACACACTATCCCAAACAGTATTCCACACACTATCCCACACATTATTCCACACACTACCCCACACATTATTCCACACACTATCCCACACACTATCCCACACAGTATTCCACACACTATCCCACACATTATTCCACACACTATCCCACACACTATCCCACACACTATCCCACACAGTATTCCACACACTATCCCACACACTATCCCACACACTATCCCACACATTATTCCACACACTATCCCACACACTATCCCACACACTATCCCACACATTATTCCACACACTATCCCACACACTATCCCACACACTATCCCACACAGTATTCCACACACTATCCCACACATTATTCCACACACTATCCCACACAGTATTCCACACACTATCCCACACAGTATCCCACACACTATCCCACACACTATAACACACTATCCCACACAGTATTCCACACACTATCCCACACATTATTC
Organism: Physella acuta; assembly: GCF_028476545.2. Taxonomy (NCBI): domain Eukaryota; kingdom Metazoa; phylum Mollusca; class Gastropoda; family Physidae; genus Physella; species Physella acuta. The sequence goes on along the minus strand of NW_026733927.1, from coordinate 107,824 downwards.
CACACACTATCCCACACACTATCACACACTATCCCACACAGTATACTACACACTATCCCACACACTATCCCACACATTATTCCACACACTATCCTACACAGTATTCCACACACTATCCCACACACTATCCCACACAGTATTCCACACACTATCCCACACATTATTCCACACACTATCCCACACATTATCCCACACACTATCCCACACAGTATTCCACACACTATCCCACACAGTATTCCACACACTATCCCACACACTATAACACACTATCCCACACAGTATTCCACACACTATCCCACACAGTATTCCACACACTATCCCACACAGTATTCCACACACTATCCCACACATTATTCCACACACTATCCCACACAGTATTCCACACACTATCCCACACACTATCCCACACAGTATTCCACACACTATCCCACACACTATCCCACACATTATTCCACACACTATCCCACACAGTATTCCACACACTATCCCACACACTATCCCACACATTATTCCACACACTATCCCACACAGTATCCCACACACTATCCCACACAGTATTCCACACACTATCCCACACACTATCCCACACATTATTCCACACACTATCCCACACATTATTCCACACACTATCCCACACACTATCCCACACACTATCCCACACACTATCCCACACACTATCCCACACAGTATTCCACACACTATCCCACACACTATCCCACACAGTATTCCACACACTATCCCACACATTATTCCACACACTATCCCACACACTATCCCACACACTATCCCACACAGTATTCCACACACTATCCCAAACAGTATTCCACACACTATCCCACACACTATCCCACACACTATCCCACACATTATTCCACACACTATCCCACACAGTATTCCACACACTATCCCACACACTATCCCACACATTATTCCACACACTATCCCACACATTATTCCACACACTATCCCACACACTATCCCACACAGTATTCCACACACTATCCCACACAGTATTCCACACACTATCCCACACACTATCCCACACACTATCCCACACATTATTCCACACACTATCCCACACATTATTCCACACACTATCCCACACAGTATTCCACACACTATCCCACACACTACCCCACACAGTATTCCACACACTATCCCACACATTATTCCACACACTATCCCACACACTATCCCACACACTATCCCACACAGTATTCCACACACTATCCCACACATTATTCCACACACTATCCCACACACTATCCCACACACTATCCCACACAGTATTCCACACACTATCCCACACACTATCCCACACACTATCCCACACATTATTCCACACACTATCCCACACATTATTCCACACACTATCCCAAACAGTATTCCACACACTATCCCACACATTATTCCACACACTATCCCACACATTATTCAACACACTATCCCAAACAGTATTCCACACACTATCCCACACATTATTCCACACACTATCCCACACATTATCCCACACATTATCCCACACACTATCCCACACATTATTCCACACACTATCCCACACAGTATTCCACACACTATCCCACACAGTATTCCACACACTATCCCACACATTATTCCACACACTATCCCACACACTATCCCACACACTATCCCACACACTATAACACACTATCCCACACATTATTCCACACACTATCCCAAACAGTATTCCACACACTATCCCACACATTATTCAACACACTATCCCAAACAGTATTCCACACACTATCCCAAACATTATTCCACACACTATCCCACACACTATCCCACACATTATTCCACACACTATCCCACACAGTATTCCACACACTATCCCACACACTATCCCACACATTATTCCACACACTATCCCACACAGTATCCCACACACTATCCCACACAGTATTCCACACACTATCCCACACACTATCCCACACATTATTCCACACACTATCCCACACAGTATCCCACACACTATCCCACACAGTATTCCACACACTATCCCACACACTATCCCACACATTATTCCACACACTATCCCACACATTATTCCACACACTATCCCACACACTATCCCACACACTATCCCACACACTATCCCACACACTATCCCACACAGTATTCCACACACTATCCCACACACTATCCCACACAGTATTCCACACACTATCCCACACATTATTCCACACACTATCCCACACACTATCCCACACACTATCCCACACAGTATTCCACACACTATCCCAAACAGTATTCCACACACTATCCCACACACTATCCCACACACTATCCCACACATTATTCCACACACTATCCCACACAGTATTCCACACACTATCCCACACACTATCCCACACATTATTCCACACACTATCCCACACATTATTCCACACACTATCCCACACACTATCCCACACAGTATTCCACACACTATCCCACACAGTATTCCACACACTATCCCACACACTATCCCACACACTATCCCACACATTATTCCACACACTATCCCACACATTATTCCACACACTATCCCACACAGTATTCCACACACTATCCCACACACTACCCCACACAGTATTCCACACACTATCCCACACATTATTCCACACACTATCCCACACACTATCCCACACACTATCCCACACAGTATTCCACACACTATCCCACACATTATTCCACACACTATCCCACACACTATCCCACACACTATCCCACACAGTATTCCACACACTATCCCACACACTATCCCACACACTATCCCACACATTATTCCACACACTATCCCACACATTATTCCACACACTATCCCAAACAGTATTCCACACACTATCCCACACATTATTCAACACACTATCCCAAACAGTATTCCACACACTATCCCACACATTATTCCACACACTATCCCACACATTATCCCACACATTATCCCACACACTATCCCACACATTATTCCACACACTATCCCACACAGTATTCCACACACTATCCCACACAGTATTCCACACACTATCCCACACATTATTCCACACACTATCCCACACACTATCCCACACACTATCCCACACACTATAACACACTATCCCACACATTATTCCACACACTATCCCAAACAGTATTCCACACACTATCCCACACATTATTCAACACACTATCCCAAACAGTATTCCACACACTATCCCAAACATTATTCCACACACTATCCCACACACTATCCCACACACTATCCCACACATTATTCCACACACTATCCCACACACTATCCCACACACTATCCCACACAGTATTCCACACACTATCCCACACATTATTCCACACACTATCCCACACAGTATTCCACACACTATCCCACACAGTATCCCACACACTATCCCACACACTATAACACACTATCCCACACAGTATTCCACACACTATCCCACACATTATTCCACACACTATCCCACACACTATCACACACTATCCCACACAGTATTCCACACACTATCCCACACACTATCCCACACATTATTCCACACACTATCCCACACAGTATTCCACACACTATCCCACACACTATCCCACACAGTATTCCACACACTATCCCACACATTATTCCACACACTATCCCACACATTATCCCACACACTATCCCACACAGTATTCCACACACTATCCCACACAGTATTCCACACACTATCCCACACATTATTCCACACACTATCCCACACATTATCCCACACACTATCCCACACAGTATTCCACACTCTACCCCACACAGTATTCCACACACTATCCCACACATTATTCCACACACTATCCCACACATTATCCCACACACTATCCCACACAGTATTCCACACACTATCCCACACAGTATTCCACACACTATCCCACACATTATTCCACACACTATCCCACACATTATCCCACACACTATCCCACACAGTATTCCACACACTATCCCACACAGTATTCCACACACTATCCCACACATTATTCCACACACTATCCCACACATTATCCCACACACTATCCCACACAGTATTCCACACACTATCCCACACATTATTCCACACACTATCCCACACAGTATTCCACACACTATCCCACACATTATTCCACACACTATCCCACACATTATTCCACACACTATCCCACACACTATCCCACACACTATCCCACACAGTATTCCACACACTATCCCAAACAGTATTCCACACACTATCCCACACATTATTCCACACACTATCCCACACAGTATTCCACACACTATCCCACACATTATTCCACACAGTATTCCACACACTATCCCACACAGTATTCCACACACTATCCCACACATTATTCCACACACTATCCCACACATTATTCCACACATTATTCCACACATTATCCCACACATTATCCCACACATTATTCCACACATTATCCCACACACTATCCCACACATTATTCCACACATTATTCCACACATTATCCCACACACTATCCCACACAGTATTCCACACACTATCCCACACATTATTCCACACACTATCCCACACATTATTCCACACATTATCCCACACACTATCCCACACAGTATTCCACACACTATCCCACACATTATCCCACACACTATCCCACACATTATTCCACACACTATCCCACACATTATTCCACACACTATCCCACACATTATTCCACACAGTATTCCACACACTATCCCACACACTATCCCACACAGTATTCCACACACTATCCCACACATTATTCCACACACTATCCCACACATTATTCCACACACTATCCCACACATTATTCCACACACTATCCCACACATTATTCCACACACTATCCCACACACTATCCCACACATTATTCCACACACTATCCCACACATTATTCCACACACTATCCCACACATTATTCCACACACTATCCCACACATTATTCCACACACTATCCCACACAGTATTCCACACACTATCCCACACACTATAACACACTATCCCACACATTATTCCACACACTATCCCAAACAGTATTCCACACACTATCCCACACAGTATTCCACACACTATCCCACACAGTATTCCACACACTATCCCACACAGTATTCCACACACTATCCCACACATTATTCCACACACTATCCCACACATTATCCCACACATTATTCCACACACTATCCCACACAGTATTCCACACACTATCCCACACACTATAACACACTATCCCACACATTATTCCACACACTATCCCAAACAGTATTCCACACACTATCCCACACAGTATTCCACACACTATCCCACACAGTATTCCACACACTATCCCACACAGTATTCCACACACTATCCCACACAGTATTCCACACACTATCCCACACAGTATTCCACACACTATCCCACACAGTATTCCACACACTATCCCACACATTATCCCACACACTATCCCACACAGTATTCCACACACTACCCCACACATTATTCCACACACTATCCCACACATTATCCCACACACTATCCCACACATTATTCCACACACTATCCCACACATTATTCCACACACTATCCCACACATTATTCCACACACTATCCCACACAGTATTCCACACACTATCCCACACAGTATTCCACACACTATCCCACACAGTATTCCACACACTATCCCACACATTATCCCACACACTATCCCACACAGTATTCCACACACTACCCCACACATTATTCCACACACTATCCCACACATTATTCCACACACTATCCCACACATTATCCCACACACTATCCCACACAGTATTCCACACACTACCCCACACATTATTCCACACACTATCCCACACATTATTCCACACACTATCCCACACAGTATTCCACACACTATCCCACACAGTATTCCACACACTATCCCACACAGTATTCCACACACTATCCCACACATTATCCCACACACTATCCCACACAGTATTCCACACACTACCCCACACATTATTCCACACACTATCCCACACATTATTCCACACACTATCCCACACACTATAACACACTATCCCACACACTATAACACACTATCCCACACATTATTCCACACACTATCCCACACACTATAACACACTATCCCACACACTATAACACACTATCCCACACATTATTCCACACACTATCCCACACATTATTCCACACACTATCCCACACACTATCCCACACACTATAACACACTATCCCACACAGTATTCCACACACTATCCCACACATTATTCCACACACTATCCCACACACTATCCCACACACTATAACACACTATCCCACACAGTATTCCACACACTATCCCACACATTATTCCACACACTATCCCACACATTATTCCACACACTATCCCACACATTATTCCACACACTATCCCACACACTATCCCACACATTATCCCACACTGTATCCCACACAGTATTCCACACACTACCCCACACATTATTCCACACACTATCCCACACACTATCCCACACATTATTCCACACACTATCCCACACATTATCCCACACACTATCCCACACATTATTCCACACACTATCCCACACATTATTCCACACACTATCCCACACATTATTCCACACACTATCCCACACAGTATTCCACACACTATCCCACACAGTATTCCACACACTATCCCACACACTATAACACACTATCCCACACACTATAACACACTATCCCACACAGTATTCCACACACTATCCCACACAGTATTCCACACACTATCCCACACAGTATTCCACACACTATCCCACACAGTATTCCACACACTATCCCACACATTATTCCACACACTATCCCACACAGTATTCCACACACTATCCCACACACTATAACACACTATCCCACACAGTATTCCACACACTATCCCACACATTATTCCACACACTATCCCACACATTATCCCACACACTATCCCACACATTATCCCACACACTATCCCACACAGTATTCCACACACTATCCCACACATTATTCCACACACTATCCCACACAGTATTCCACACACTATCCCACACATTATTCCACACACTATCCCACACATTATTCCACACACTATCCCACACAGTATTCCACACACTATCCCAAACAGTATTCCACACACTATCCCACACAGTATTCAACACACTATCCCAAACAGTATTCCACACACTATCCCACACATTATTCCACACACTATCCCACACATTATCCCACACACTATCCCACACATTATCCCACACACTATCCCACACATTATTCCACACACTATCCCACACATTATTCCACACACTATCCCACACATTATTCCACACACTATCCCACACAGTATTCCACACACTATCCCAAACAGTATTCCACACACTATCCCACACAGTATCCCACACACTATCCCAAACAGTATTCCACACACTATCCCACACATTATTCCACACACTATCCCACACATTATCCCACACACTATCCCACACATTATCCCACACACTATCCCACACATTATTCCACACACTATCCCACACATTATTCCACACACTATCCCACACATTATTCCACACACTATCCCACACATTATTCCACACACTATCCCACACATTATTCCACACACTATCCCAAACAGTATTCCACACACTATCCCACACATTATTCAACACACTATCCCAAACAGTATTCCACACACTATCCCACACATTATTCCACACACTATCCCACACATTATTCCACACACTATCCCACACAGTATTCCACACACTATCCCACACAGTATTCCACACACTATCCCACACATTATTCCACACACTATCCCACACACTATCCCACACACTATCCCACACACTATAACACACTATCCCACACATTATTCCACACACTATCCCAAACAGTATTCCACACACTATCCCACACATTATTCAACACACTATCCCAAACAGTATTCCACACACTATCCCAAACAGTATTCCACACACTATCCCACACATTATCCCACACACTATCCCACACATTATTCCACACACTATCCCACACAGTATTCCACACACTATCCCACACAGTATTCCACACACTATCCCACACATTATTCCACACACTATCCCACACATTATTCCACACACTATCCCACACATTATCCCACACACTATCCCACACATTATTCCACACACTATCCCACACAGTATTCCACACACTATCCCACACATTATTCCACACACTATCCCACACATTATTCCACACACTATCCCACACACTATAACACACTATCCCACACAGTATTCCACACACTATCCCACACAGTATTCCACACACTATCCCACACAGTATTCCACACACTATCCCACACAGTATTCCACACACTATCCCACACATTATTCCACACACTATCCCACACAGTATTCCACACACTATCCCACACAGTATTCCACACACTATCCCACACAGTATTCCACACACTATTCCACACATTATTCCACACACTATCCCACACAGTATTCCACACACTATCCCACACATTATTCCACACACTATCCCACACAGTATTCCACACACTATCCCACACATTATTCCACACACTATCCCACACATTATTCCACACACTATCCCACACATTATTCCACACACTATCCCACACAGTATTCCACACACTATCCCACACATTATCCCACACACTATCCCACACAGTATTCCACACACTATCCCACACATTATTCCACACACTATCCCACACAGTATTCCACACACTATCCCACACATTATCCCACACACTATCCCACACATTATTCAACACACTATCCCAAACAGTATTCCACACACTATCCCAAACAGTATTCCACACACTATCCCACACATTATTCAACACACTATCCCAAACAGTATTCCACACACTATCCCACACATTATTCAACACACTATCCCAAACAGTATTCCACACACTATCCCACACAGTATTCCACACACTATCCCACACATTATCCCACACACTATCCCAAACAGTATTCCACACACTATCCCACACATTATTCCACACACTATCCCACACACTATAACACACTATCCCAAACAGTATTCCACACACTATCCCACACAGTATTCCACACACTATCCCACACATTATCCCACACACTATCCCACACAGTATTCCACACACTATCCCACACATTATCCCACACACTATCCCACACATTATTCCACACACTATCCCACACATTATTCCACACATTATTCCACACACTATCCCACACATTATCCCACACACTATCCCACACAGTATTCAACACACTATCCCACACAGTATTCCACACACTATCCCACACAGTATTCCACACACTATCCCACACAGTATTCCACACACTATCCCACACATTATCCCACACACTATCCCACACATTATCCCACACACTATCCCACACATTATTCAACACACTATCCCAAACAGTATTCCACACACTATCCCAAACAGTATTCCACACACTATCCCACACATTATTCAACACACTATCCCAAACAGTATTCCACACACTATCCCACACATTATTCAACACACTATCCCAAACAGTATTCCACACACTATCCCACACTGTATTCCACACACTATCCCACACATTATCCCACACACTATCCCAAACAGTATTCCACACACTATCCCACACATTATTCCACACACTATCCCACACACTATAACACACTATCCCACACAGTATTCCACACACTATCCCACACATTATCCCACACTGTATCCCACACAGTATTCCACACACTATCCCACACATTATCCCACACTGTATCCCACACATTATCCCACACACTACCCCACACACTACCCCACACACTATCCCACACACTATCCCACACACTATCCCACACAGTATTCCACATAATATTCCACTCAGTATTCCACACACTCAACCCCACACGCACTACCTTCATTCTCCATCCCCCACACCCCACTTCACCACACTCCAACCAATATACTTTACCACACACACGCAATCCCACATACCCCACTCACATACTCCAATCCACACAACCCACTCTACTACACTCCGCCACCAATCTACTCTATCACTCAAACTCTTACCACACACCATCACTACTCTGGCCTACTCTATCCCACTTCCTCAACACTAGAATCAACCCCAATACTCTACCCCCCCCCCCCCCACACACACTACTCCTCTCAAATCCGTTCCACACCATATACTCTACCCCACATATTCCACACATTTCATTACCCCCCGCCCCCCCCCCCCCCCCCCCCCCCACACACACACTACCCCACCAACATTCTTAGAATTGCAGCAGATCAACTTCCATAACACTATCAACTAACATATTTGCACTAACAGATATTGGCGCTTAATGTGTGTACTGTGTATTGCTGTCTTCAACCCATCTTGACCCCTCCCCTCACAACTTCCCCCCCTCCCTCCCCGAAGTATGTCCTTTCTTTTTATAATAAGCTGAAATTGAAATGAGTTTATGATCCATTCAACTGTCATTAGCAGTTCAACAACTTTGTAGGGAAATCCAAAGTTTTATAGAAAATCCGTACATCTTAAGGACATCCTGAAATAGTATGAGACAACAATATATATATATATATGTATATATGTATATATATCATATCCTCGTATAGAACACGGAACCTATTTAACAGACCGACATTCATGACTATACATCTTTCATTCAAATCTCTAGACCCTCCCCCTCTCATATAGCAGCACGTAACCGTACCCTTCCTCTCCCCGAATGAAATAATGATAAAAATATAATTTATATATAAAATATATACACAGTACCCGTCACAACCCTGAACGATAAAAGTGCTCACCTCTCCCCTCCCATCGGGATAAAAATGTCTGAAAGAAACACAAGTACGAGTTGGGGAAAGCAAAAACAACTGACCAAATTTGTGTTTAAATGTAATGCTTTCTACAATAAATCTATTACGAATGTGTTTTCGCTAGCAATGCCTCAAGATCGAAAAAATTGTTTCTACCGTTCTTTAAATCAGTTTTTTTCCAGGCATCTCTTCAGGGGGAGGCAGAGCCCCCTCCCCCTTCACCGAAGAAAGTCTACCCCCCCCCCCCCCCAAACAAAATGGAATTTATATAGAAAACATATTCTTTTACCAGTGTCCGTTCCCTCGGACAATGTTGACCGCCCCCCACGAACATATCAAGTGCCCTCCCTGGGAAAAAAACCTGGAAAAAACACTTATTAGAACACATCGCAATTAAATCTAAAGTGTTGTTTATGTGTGGTTATTTAAACTTAAAATAGCGTATCTATCTGTAGGTAAAGAATCTGGTTTACCAAACAATAACATGAGAAATTAAACCTTTAAAAACACACATTTCGCATTTTTTTCCACCGTGTCACATCACATTGGGAAGTCTTTAAATCAGCATCCCAGATTGTATCTTTCTGGTCTAGTTTGTAGCTGATGAAATACATTGTTTACCTGGAGCCTGGCTATTGATGCGTATTTTCTAGTTTCCGGGAGACACACTTAAACCACACACGTGTAGAAGTCGTAGTTGAGGTGGGATTATCCCATTAGGATTATCCTGTTGTGGGGTTTTCCTGGTTGGGTTATATCCTTGAATATACCATCTAACAACACAGATTTGTAGAAGGTGTGTTGTTGTGTAGTCTTTGAAAAACATTGTTTTGACTCTGGATGGGATATTCCCCATGGTTATTTTTAGAAGCGTGACACTGTAATGTTACTAAAAATAAGATTTCACTTAGGTCGTGTATAGTAAAGACTAGTCACGGTTAGATCAATATTATGAACAGGCACTGTTAATTAGGTTAACATTAAATAGGATATGGAACAACGTTATTAGGATACATAAAGCCATAGTAAAAAGGCAAGTGGGCAATAATTAAAGGAAACATCACAGGTGTTGTTGAATTAAAGCATCTTGCTACTGAATAAGGGTTAAACTATCTGATGACGAGGGACTTAGTTACATGTGAAGTATTATGACAATATATACGGTATACAGATCTCGGTCCACGTAATTTGAGTTGGGGGTGGGTTAGTGGTAATACTGTATACTGTAAGTGTGGATCGCGTGATATACTCTAGCTATTGTTGTTTTTGGAATGGTTAACTATCATAAACGTAACCTGAATTGACCAATGATGAACTGGCTGTGTCTATGAGGCCCGGGATATTTTTAATGGGGCCACTGACCACAGATTGAAAATGTTATGTTTTTTTTCTCCATCAAAGTCTGAGTTTTTAGCCTTGTCTGGAAGAAATTGTAAAATACCAACAATTTTAAAAATAAATCAAAACTCGGACTATTACAGCACTGTGGAGACCCACAAATATTTTTCCTGGGGTCCACCGAGATTTTCTCTGCACACCAGCGGGCCAGTCATCATTGACGCTGACCATAAGTCATAGCAACAACTTACTAATCCTAACTAAGTTTGACTCGTCTCATGCCTTAGCCCTCGCCCTTTAAAACACTTCTCACCCCCTAGCCTTACCTCACGTAATAAAGCACACATTGGTAGTACACGCACTAAACGCTTTTCATCAGGCAGGATTAAGACATTTTTTTTTAAATTATAGAGTACGCTCAGCTTTTAAGAGTACCCGACATATTTTTGAGAAACTATAACAAATACATGTCCGAGTAAAAAAATAAATTGAATCCCTTCAAAGAAAAGTAGACTGTTTTTTGTTTTGCTTTGTTTTCTCTATAAATTATAATTTATACTATGAAAACAATATCAAACAAAATCGACGAACGACAGTGTTCACAATGCATTCCACCTACTTCAGATGTAAGTTAAAATTAGCAACATAGACAAACAGTGTTATTTTAACACCAAGCGTAGACACATAAAACTCGCTGTCAAGATTGCCATTTCAGTAAAGACACCTGCATTCAACCCTTGTTAAAATTATATCGTTATAATTGTTGTCGTGCATTCTTGTAATCTCAGCAGTTAATTGACGCACAATTCAAGAGCTATTTCAGCTGTACAGTAACGTTGTTTGAAATATTCCATTCAATTCCATGTTCTTTGAACCGTATCAAGTTTTAATGTGTTGACTTCGAAGGTTAGGGTAGGGTGGGGGAAGTGGAGGGTGGGGGAGGGGAGGAGGTTAATGTATGCAGGAACTGATATGACGGCTGAGTGGAACAGAGCAGGAAGCGCCAGGATACCCCCTCCCCTCCCCTTCCCCAACCTCCTACTGGGACATTGGCGACTGGGGTCGGGGTGGGGAGAGGGGGGATGTGTTTGGGGGGGGGAGGTTAAAAAATACCGTCACCGGTGCTTTGTAATGGAGAAGTGTGTCTTTAAATATAAGTGGCGGGTGGGGAAGTGGGGTGGGAAATGGATACAAATAAACACGTTTATGGTGTATGTGGACATACAGACATACAATATGCCTTGAATGTAGGTATATACATAGGTGTCGAGGCTAGATTAAAGTGCGGATGCTAATGGTACATTTTTCAAGCAATAAAAATGTCAAAATATCGTTTTACAATAGAGAGACGGAGCGTTAGGGGTAGGGTGGAGTACGGTGCACACTTTAAGGGAGGTGATACCTTTTTTTATAATCTTTTTGATACTGTTTAATTACAAACTTTTAGGACAAAATAATACAATGGGCGTGTGGAATGATGGGGGGGGGGTGATATGAGCGTGAGAGCAAGTGAATATGAAATAAAGTTGCGTAAAGGGAGTAACATTCTAAGCTAACCCACTGGGTGACACCCGACCTAGCGACGCCACTGTTGCTATCCTAATATATAAATCCCCATGTGCGCACTTCTCTCTCTCTCTCTCTGTCTGTCCGCAAAATATTTTCGCCGGACATCACGTCAGAAACGGCAGCGATATATGAAGAACTTTATACGGACTTTTGTTGAAAATAATATGTTAGATGTTTTAAATGTATAACCACAATTTTATTTAAAGAAGAAAAATAAAAATTAAAGGCGTATTCGAATGTAGAGAAACAGTATTATTTATGCAACCGGAAAAGCATAATTAGATGTGAAAAAGAACGCATAAAACTGTGACGTCACTATTGCTTATACATTAACTAATGACGTCATCTGCCGTGTTTAGAATAAAAAGAAATGAACTATTTCATTCAAATTTGATTTAGATCTAAGTACACTATGAAATGTATACAATACACTTTTTTCCGGACTAAACTCATAAAATTTATTTTATTTATTTGGATTCTAGATCTAGATATTCTAGATTCATCTATTCAAGTAATACATTTCTATACTAAAGTATTTCAGGCCTTAATTACTTTATTGAAATCTTTGTTTATCTATGCAATTTGCTAATCTCTATAATATATAAAGCAAAGTTGTCGGGTGCCCGATAGGGTACTTCCCGGCGCCGCAGGCGCTTCAAATTTGGCAGGATCTTGCCTTGGGGCGACAGAACACGGGGGCCGGTTGGCCGAAAAGTCTACGATGATGGGGTCAAAACTGACCTCGACTGACCGGCGCCTTATATGAGCTATAAATCGAAAAAAAATTTCCACGGAGGAGCCTCTTCCTTACTCCTGAGGTCGTAGACCGACCCTCGGGCGAATTAATTAAACATTCAAATTCTCAATGTTTTCGAAAGCCTAAGCAAAGCTGGGCAGCATGCCTAGTATTTTATTATTAGTGAATAGGACAAGGTTCAACATGAAATATAACAATGCTTTATATACCCTCATATATATATATATATATATATATATATATATATATATATATATATATATATATATATATATATATATATATATATATATATATATATATATAAAATCTGTATATATCATATCATATATATATATATATATATCATATTCTTTTTTCTTTGGTGGGGGTGACAACATAAGTTACCGCACCGGGTGACACCCAACCTAGCGACGCCACTGTACATATACATACATATATACATAAAACTTAATACATTATATATATATGTGTGAGTATGTATCGAAAGTAGTATGTACGTAGCGTACCTGCAATAACTCACCTTATTTTTTTAGAGATATTTCACTCATCATCACTGCTTAGATAACTCACCTTATCTGTGGGTGTGTTACACTAGCTGTAATGTAACTAGAGTTTACATCAAGTCAAATGTCATACACAAACGCATAAATAAAAGACTTAAATCCCCATCTCAAGAGATTAGGTTCCGGATAATCCTATCGTCTCCTAAATCCTGTGAAACTTAATCGGGGCGTGAGGGTGACAGAGAGAGAACCCGATCCCTCCCCGACCCTGACGGGCCTGTCTGCTGGGGTCGTCTTACGGCTGGGAGAGTCTCAAGTACCCCCTGTCTGGTGCGTGGGTTTAACCGCTTTTTAATAGGCGACACGACGTCATCAGACTGTGGCCAAATTGGAATTTAATTCGAGCCAAAATAATTTTTAAACAGCCAAACTTGTGGGATTTTACATCAAGTATACTTGTAGTTTTTTACCACATACATGATAGGTGTCATCCATAAATGACGTCGCGCTTTTTACACCCCCCCCCCCTCCGTCACACATCGTCACAAAAAGCCAGACCCCCCCCCCCTAAAATGACGTCACACCTCAGCCTACAACCCCCTCTCAAAAAAACAGTTGCATTTTTTTAAATATCGATATTTTTTCCAAAATCTTGTATAAACTATGTCAAAGTAGAGTATTTTAATCAATTCCTATTACAACAGTTTTCTAAAACGCGAAATAACGGCTAAATTTTTTGTTATAACATTGCGTTCTTTTAATGCAAAAGTGTGACGGCGCACCATCTAACCCCCCCCCCCACCCCCCACCCTCCCCCTTATCACACACTGTCACAAAATTACTGACCCCCCTCCCCCTATGAGTGTGACGTCATTTATGAAAAGTTTAAATGAAAGTTTAATTTTTGGCTGAGAGCTAAATAATATTTAATTTAACGAAGATATCTGACAAGCCTTATTAGCTAAATCAGCTAACTAAGGAATATAAAGAAGGGTGCAGATTTTCGTAAGATTTCAAAAGTATTTAGAAAATAGTCTTGCTTCGAATTACTTATTTACGTATGTATGAAAATGATCCCAAATCACAACATTTTAAAGACGAATGGAAGGGAAATGATACGAAGTGAGCATTAGATGGAAACACAATTAAAATGAAAGAAATCAATGTATACGTAACAGTTACAAACGCTTCCATATCTGATATGACATTTGTTGTTGTTTTGTCAGCTGTGATGTATGGTGGTGTGTCATAAAGCGTGGTTGTACATTAGTCACCTATGATAGTTGTTGTTTTTGGTGTCACCCTTGATGTGTGTTGTGGTTACATATTTGATGTTTGTTATTACATCTTTGATGTTATGATGTTGTTACATCTTTGATGTATGTTGTTGTTACATCATTGATGTATGTTGTTGTTACATCATTGATGTATGTTGTTGTTACATCTTTGATGTATGTTGTTGTTACATCTTTGATGTATGTTGTTGTTACATCATTGATGTATGTTGTTGTTACATCTTTGATGTATGTTGTTGTTACATCTTTGATGTATGTTGTTGCATCTTTGATGTATGTTGTTGCATCTTTGATGTATGATGTTGTTACATCTTTGATGTATGTTGTTGTTGCATCTTTGATGTATGTTGTTGTTACATCTTTGATGTATGTTGTTGTTACATCTTTGATGTATGTTGTTGTTACATCTTTGATGTATGTTGTTGTTACATCTTTGATGTATGTTGTAGTTACATCTTTGATGTATGTTGTTGTTACATCTTTGATGTATGTTGTTGTTACATCTTTGATGTATGTTGTTGTTACATCTTTGATGTATGTTGTTGTTACATCTTTGATGTATGTTGTTGTTACATCTTTGATGTATGTTGTTGTTACATCTTTGATGTATGTTGTTGTTAAATCTTTGATGTATGTTGTTGTTAAATCTTTGATGTATGTTGTTGTTATATCTTTGATGTATGTTGTTGTTACATCATTGATGTATGTTGTTGTTACATCATTGATGTATGTTGTTGTTACATCTTTGATGTATGTTGTTGTTAAATCTTTGATGTATGTTGTTGTTACATCTTTGATGTATGTTGTTGTTACATCTTTGATGTATGTTGTTGTTAAATCTTTGATGTATGTTGTTGTTACATCTTTGATGTATGTTGTTACATCTTTGATGTATGTTGTTACATCTTTGATGTATGTTGTTGTTAAATCTTTGATGTATGTTGTTGTTACATCTTTGATGTATGTTGTTGTTACATCTTTGATGTATGTTGTTGTTACATCTTTGATGTATGTTGTTGTTACATCTTTGATGTATGTTGTTGTTAAATCTTTGATGTATGTTGTTGTTAAATCTTTGATGTATGTTGTTGTTAAATCTTTGATGTATGTTGTTGTTACATCTTTGATGTATGTTGTTACATCTTTGATGTATGTTGTTACATCTTTGATGTATGTTGTTGTTAAATCTTTGATGTATGTTGTTGTTACATCTTTGATGTATGTTGTTGTTACATCTTTGATGTATGTTGTTGTTACATCTTTGATGTATGTTGTTGTTACATCTTTGATGTATGTTGTTGTTAAATCTTTGATGTATGTTGTTGTTAAATCTTTGATGTATGTTGTTGTTACATCTTTGATGTATGTTGTTGTTACATCTTTGATGTTATGATGGTGTTACATCTTTGATGTATGTTGTTGTGTCACCATTGACGCACGTTGTTGTGTCACCATTGACGCACGTTGTTGTGTCACCATTGACGCACGTTGTTGTTACGATTTAGCCGTATGGTATCGTGCCAACTTTTATGTACTTTTTTTACCTCATCTTTGTACCTGAAAAATTCACACCAGCCCTCTCTGTTTTCGCAAATAATAGAAATTATCCCACCTTTTTTTTTTAACAGCTACAAACTCACATCTATTTCCAATCTGTTCAAGGGTTATTTTTTTTACCGATATTATAAATTGTGTATATCTAAAAGAAAAAAACAATTGTAATATTAAGTCAATTTTCTAATTATAACTGTTATTGACACTAAACAAGTGCACCTTTTAGTGAATCATAATACTTTAATGATTTAATGTAATTCAAGTTCAAGGGAATGTATCAATGGAATTTTATTTTCAAATCTTTTTTACTGGATTATTTCCCCTAGACCGCTTTAAAAAAAAAGTTAATTGAAATGCTAAAAAACATTTTTACAAAATTTACAATTGTTAAATAGTTTTTTTAACAGAATAACAATATATACTGTTAGTGTTCTTTACGTACGATACAGCCATCAGAAGAAAGTAAAAAAAAAAAGTACCGTTCAGGTCGATGGAACAACAGAATACGCCCATGAAACCCTTAACTTAGACATGTCTGTAATGGCAGATCGTCATCTCATAGTTCGTCTTTTAATTACTTTGACCTGACGTAGTGACCTTTAGTTTCACTAGAACTACATCAGCAGTGAGGGCTTATACTGATATCTATAATTAGACTATCTCTACCCATAAACAAATGAGCCATCCGATTAGACCAAATGGTTATAATTAATCAAAGCCCAATCGAAATTAGAGACCACATATTGTTGTCGGTGGTTTGTTTATCGATAGGCAATTGGTGCAAAAGATAATTTTACATTACCACGTTTACCCCGTGCTTACTATCTGTTGTAAGATAGTACTGTGCTATTAAGCTGAGTATTTTTTGTTCTAGGATAGTACAGTTCCCTTTACTGTATTTTCTGCTTTAGGGTTGTACTGGCCACAAAAGCTGTGAGATCTATCTGATGTATGATAGTACTGTCCATAACAGTAGTGAGTTTTATCTGATGAATGATAGTACTTTCCCCATCAATAGTGAGATCTATCTGATGTATGATAGTACTTTCCCCATCAATAGTGAGATCTATCTGATGTATGATAGTACTTTCCCCATCAATAGTGAGATCTATCTGATGTATGATAGTACTTTCCCCATCAATAGTGAGATCTATCTGATGTATGATAGTACTTTCCCCATCAATAGTGAGATCTATCTGATGTATGATAGTACTTTCCCCATCAATAGTGAGATCTATCTGATGTATGATAGTACTTTCCCCAACAGCAGTCAACTCTATCTGATGTATGACAGTACTTTCCCCTTAATCTGTGAGTACTGTCTTGTGCATGATCGCTCCCTTTATTCCGGAGACCGGAACTCTAAGAGTACCCCCCCCCCTTGTTTAGTATTCCAGTCACGTTCTGGAACCTCTAAAAAGTTCTGCTACATATCCAAGATGTGATGAGGTCAGCGCCCTAGTGCTCTTATCTCTGGTTCAGGTTGTACACACATAACTAACTGTATAGTGTGGGGATGGTGGGGAAGGGAAGTGGCTGGTTGATAGGAGTTTCACGAACAGTGCTATGATTGACAATATGTACTCTATGGTAGTGCAAGGTTAAGGGATAGATGGGGTACTGTGGGGTGTCAGGGTGGATTGGGGTACTGTGTGGTAGGGGTGGATTGGGGTACTTTGGTGTACTTTGTGGGTCAGGGTGGTTTGGGGTACTTTGGTGTACTTTGTGGTCAGGGTGGTTTGGGGTACTTTGGTGTACTTTGTGGTCAGGGTGGTTTGGGGTACTGTGTGGTAGGGGTGGATTGGGGTACTTTAAGGGGTAGCTTGTGATATATTTAGATTAAAAATAATATAATTAAAAATGTTTGATTATGTCGTTGCTATGACTACAAAACGATACGTGATACGCACATTTCTGATGTTTCTACAGTAATGAAATCTTCGTAATAAGGGGTGTTAAATTAAAGTTTGAACAAATATAAACACGGATTTCTAATCTCAACGCTAACCAAAAAATCGGAACCCAGATCCCACCATTGTATAACCCATTTACTATCACACTGTACAATACTATGCCATTACCAACCTAACACTTGTACCATCGGGAGATTAGACAGCGTTGATAGCAGTACTCCGCCACAATAGGACAACAGGGTAACATAATTGTATTAAAGAGACGAAAGTAAAGGTTTCTAATTAGGGAAGATCACTGTAAACATGTATGTAGGAAGATACTTTACTTTAGAACAGTTGTAGTCAAAACGTCAAGCGAGATGTTAAGAAAACTTGCACACACGTTTTTTTTTTAACTTAAGGTGGAATAATAATGGATTTGTATATGTAAATATATATTGGCACATATATGTATATATATATATATATATATATATATATATATATATATATATATATATATATATATATATATATATATTCACTCATTACTACCTAGCTCTGTCATAATGACAACATCCGTCTAACCTTAACTCCACTTTAAAAGACTTCTGTTTCCTAAATTACATTCTTCAAAATGGTTGGCTCATCTGATTCATGTGTGTTCATGTGTTAGTCCTCATCTGCGTGTAGTGATAATCCACGAAAGTCAAATAATAATCTAAAACCAATATTTTTTTTACAAATAGGGGGGTGGGGTGTGGGTAATTTTTTGTCTTTCATGTTGATGCTAGCATGGGGGTAAAAAGGTATTTCTCAATATTCGACGGCTATTCAGAAATTAATGAACGAATACAATAAGATACTTGGATGGTCAAAAATGTGTTCGCACTTTCTGAAGAGATTAACATCGAACTTTTGTTTTAAATTTTAGTTTTAACCCTTGGCGTCATTTAAAGTGCCGACACACTTTAGTGTCGAGTGGGAAAAAAAATACCGCACAAATTTTAAAACATTCATAATTTTTTTAAATTAATTCGAATAATTTAATAATGTACACTTTTTTCTTTCTTTTTAAATACAAAAACTCACATGCTGCTGTTTTATATATTTATATTTGATGCATCAATATTTATTTATTGAACCTAGAAGATAACGTTTTAAATGGCTATCAAATCCTAATGTCGATGTTTAAATAATTATATTTTTTTAAATCTTAAAATGCATTTTTATATACTGACCTTTTTAGATACTGACCTTCCGATCCTGACCTTCCGATCCTGACCTTCCGATACTGACCTTCCGATACTGACCTTCCGATACTGACCTTCCGATACTGACCTTCCGATACTGACCTTCCGATACTGACCTTCCGATACTGTCCTTCCGATACTGTCCTTCCGATACTGACCTTCCGATACTGCGTGTGTAAAGCTTTGGCAACAAAAACATCCACATTTCCACCAAATCCACCAGATCCACCAAATCCACCAGATCCACCAAATCCACCTCGCTTACCGCTAAAACCCGCAGGCGTCAATCCACCCGACCGACAGACCGGAAATGAAACTTAAAAAACGGTGACGTCATCGGCCGAGTGCACGCGAGAGGTCCATTCTTCTCCTGACCACTTCACGCTGTCTTCGTGGAGGACATTGTCCTGTGTGAGAGGACATCCAGGACAACACAGTTGTACTAGCGGCGGGTAGGACAATCCGACAAGTGGTGTTACACCGTCTAGTCACAGATTAGATCAACACAACAGGGACATAACTCGAGGCGTGTACGCTATGCTCAGAATTCGGTGGGACAACAGGCGGGTATTTTACATGAGAACAGAGTACATGTTCCTGGGACTTTGAATAAATTTCTAGAACATGCAATGAGTTCTTTGGATAATAGTTATTCCTAAAAAAATAAAATTCACAAACTTTTTAATATATTTTAAACTTTAATTAATTCACAATTTCTGTTTGTGGATTGTTAATTCAATTTTGAAATTCCTCCAATTTAGCAATTGTGATAAGGCTCTCCAGACTTTTTTGCTGGCAATGCCAGAATATCTAACGTTTAATTTAAAAGCTTATTATAACCACTTTTTAAAAAAAGTATTTTATTATATCTCTGTACAAGATAAATGACATCTGCTATATATTAGAAACTCTTTTCTCAGTAAAGAGCGAATAATTTTTCCCGCTTTGATAATAGAAGACGTACATAGCACAGAAACGGTGTGTGTAGGCTCTATCTAAATGTGCGTTTTTAAACCAACTAGATGTTGTAATTATCGACACAATTGTTCTTAATCCATTACGATGAATCGATATTTTGTCAGTAAACATTTTTTTGTCTTCCTGTTTTCGCCTCCATACCTCGCCACGCCCCCACCTCCTTCGTCTCCCTAAGATGTGTAGGAAGGGAGGTGTCGATTTTTTCACTTAACACTACTTCTCACTTCAACGTTTTAACATTTTGTTTGTTCATAACATTTTTTTTTATAGTTTTTGCCTTAATGTCAGTTGACCCACCCCCAACACAGTTGTCACCTCGTGTAGCCCGCCCCCCCCCCCCACACACACACTCACCACCCGTGACACTTATGTGTAGTTATTGCTGACTGAAAAACTCTGGAACGTAATCTATCTTTTTATCCACAATCCAAGGTCTATGAGTCTTCAATAAGGGAAGTAACCCAAACGCTAGAATCTGTGTTCTGACAAATTAATGCCCTTACACACTGTTAGTTAAAGCTAGATTTCGCATATTTTTAATATCAAAATTAAAAAAATCTTTCTGGATAATTAGGTTTGGTCGGCCATCTTATCCAACAAAAAACACTCGGAATTTTTCTTTTCCGATGAAAATATCTGCATCAACAATTTTTTGTACATGTTTCAAAAATGTTGGAATACACGTAATTAAAGGCTCAAAAAAATTGGAGAGATACATCATTTAAAACATCCATTGTTGCAGTTGCCTCCCATGAATTACCCTTGTCAAGGGATGAATGCCTATAGTGAAATATTAACGAGAAAACTAAATAAATAAAAATGTCTTTCAGACCAGCGCTTTGTACATGCCCAGTGAAATAGATTGCGCATTGTTCGATTCGAACAATTTCACTTCCGGTTTTTCTTGTACGTGTGGTAGGCCACGTGGGCACAGAACGTCACGTGTGACGGGTATTGATATTTTGAACTATTGTCTCCATCTTGTTTCAGGAAAATAAAAGGAAGTGACGAATGCCGAGTAAATATAAGTAGTTGAACTGACCTAATTATTTCTGGCGTTCGTCAAATGTAATAATCGAAGAAAATTTTATGATTAACAAAGTACGTAATGATCCCACTACGTAATTAAAAAAGCAACAATAAGTTAAAGACATACACCGTTAGTACAATTGGAATTACCATCTCTCAAATTTGTTGAGTTAGTGATGAGCTAAGTAAGGCTATAGGAAACTGAGTACAGATGCGATATATGGCACCAGTTACCAGAAGGTAGGTACCACCTTTATGCCATCGTCTACCAGAATGTAGGTTCTATCTGCATTACATGAACTCTCAAAGTAAGGTACCATCTACATACCATCAGATACCAGAAGTTAGGTACCATCCGTATGCTCTCGCCTACCAGAAGTGAGATACCACCTTTATGTAGGTACCATCTACATTACATGCATTCTCAAAGTAAGGTGCCATCCTCATACCATCAGATACCAGAAGTTAGGTACCATCCGTATGCTCTCGCCTACCAGAAGTGAGATACCACCTTTATGTAGGTACCATCTACATTACATGCATTCTCAAAGTAAGGTGCCATCTACATACCATCATCTACCGGTAGTGAGGTACCATCAAGATACCATCACCTACAAGAAGTGAGGTACCATCTTCATACCATCAACTACCCTATGTTAGGTACCATCTTCGTGGCGTTATGTAATAGGGGTGTCCGCATTTTTTGCCTATTCACAGAACACTAGACTACATAATCGGGACACATATCAGAATGGAGAATCACCCATATAACAGTACACTGCACCAGATACATGAACCACATAACAACATACCATCCCACTCTACCACATAAACTTGCCCCGCTCCCCTCTACCACATAAACTTGCACCATCCCACTCTACCACATAAACTTGCACCATCCCCCTCTACCACATAAACTTGCACCATCCCACTCTACCACATAAACCTGCACCATCCCACTCTACCACATAAACTTGCACCATTTACTCTACCACATAAACGTGCACCATCCCAATCTACCACATAAACTTGCACCATCCCACTCTACCACATAAACTTGCACCATCCCACTTTACCACATAAACCAGCACCGTCCCCCTCTACCACATAAACCAGCACCATCCCACTACCACATAAACTTGCACCATCCTAGTCTACCACATAAACCTGCACCGTCCCCCTCTACCACATAAACTTGCATCATCCCACTCTACCACATAAACTTGCACCATCCAACACCACCACATAAACCTGCACCATCCCACTCTACCACATAAACCTGCACCATCCAACACCACCACATAAACCTGCACCATCCCACACTACCACCTAAACCTGCACCATCCCACACTACCACATAAACCTGCACCATCCCACTCTACCACATAAACCTGCACCATCCCCCTCTACCACATAAACCTGCACCATCCCACTACCACATGAACTTGCACCATCCCACTACCACATAAACCTGCACCATCCCACTACCACATAAACCTGCACCATCCCACTACCACATAAACTTGCACCATCCCACTACCACATAAACCTGCACCATCCAACACAACCACATAAACCTGCACCATCCCACTCTACCACATAAACCTGCACCATCCCACTCTACCACATAAACCAGCACCGTCTCCCTCTACCACATAAACCTGCACCATCCCCCTCTACCACATAAACCTGCACCATCCCACTACCACATAAACTTGCACCATTTACTCTACCACATAAACCAGCACCGTCCCCCTCTACCACATAAACTTGCACCATCCCACTCTACCACATAAACTTGCACCATCCCACTCTACCACATAAACTTGCACCATCCCACTCTACCACATAAACTTGCACCATCCTACTCTACCACATAAACCTGCACCATCCCACTCTACCACATAAACTTGCACCATCCCACTCTACCACATAAACTTGCACCATCCTACTCTACCACATAAACCTGCACCATCCCACACCACCACATAAACCTGCACCATCCCACTCTACCATATAAACCAGCACCATCCCACTCTACCACATAAACCTGCACCATCCCACTCTACCACATAAACCAGCACCATCCCCCTCTACCACATAAACTTGCACCATTTACTCTACCACATAAACCAGCACCGTCCCCCTCTACCACATAAACCAGCACAATCCCACTACCACATAAACTTGCACCATCCAACTCTACCACATAAACCTGCCCCATCCCACTTTACCACATAAACCTACACCACTCCACTCTACCACATAAACCTGCACCATCCCACTCTACCACATAAAACTCAACCACCCCAGTCTACCACAAAAACCTCAACCATCCCACTTTACCATATAAACCTGCACCATCCCACTCTACCACATAAACCTGCCCCATCCCACTCTACCACATAAACCTACACCACTCCACTCTACCACATAAACCTGCACCATCCCACTCTACCACATAAACCTCAACCACCCCACTCTACCACAAAAACCTCAACCATCCCACTTTACCATATAAACCTGCACCATCCCACTCTACCACATAAACTTGCACCATCCCACTCTACCACATAAACCTACACCACTCCACTCTACCACATAAACCTGCACCATCCCACTCTACCACATAAACCTCAACCACCCCACTCTACCACAAAAACCTCAACCATCCCACTTTACCATATAAACCTGCACCATCCCACTCTACCACATAAACTTGCACCATCCCACTCTACCACATAAACCTACACCACTCCACTCTACCACATAAACCTGCACCATCCCACTCTACCACATAAACCTGCACCATCCCACTCTACCACATAAACCTACACCATCCCACTCTACCACATAAACCTACACCATCCCACTACCACATAAACCTGCACCATCCCACTCTACCACATAATCATGCACCATCCCACTCTACCACATAAACCTGCACCATCCCGCGACCACATAAACCTGCATCATCCCACTCTACCACATAAACCAACACCATCCCACACTACCACATAAACCTGCACCATCCCACTCTACCACATAAACCTACACCATCCCACTCTACCACATAAACCTGCACCATCTGCCACACCACCACATAAACCTGCACCATCTTCCACTCCACCACATAAACCTGCACCATACCACACCACCACATAAACCTACACCATCCCACACCACCACATAAACCTGCACCATCCCACTACCACCACATAAACCTGCACCACCCCACACCACCACATAAACCTGCACCATACCACACTACCACATAAACCTGCACCATCCCACTACCACCACATAAACCTGCACCACCCCACACCACCACATAAACCTGCACCATACCACACTACCACATAAACTTGCACCACCCCACACCACCACATAAACTTGCACCACACCACACCACCACATAAACCTGCACCACCCCACACCACCACATAAACCTGCACCATACCACACTACCACATAAACCTGCACCATCCCACCACCACATAAACCTGCAACATCTGCCAATGTTCCCCCACTGATGACGACTCAAAGACTCCTCAAGATTACTCCGAACCAAAAACAATTTCTCTAAACTCTCCCCCATACTCGGTCCCCTCCCCCCGTGGGTTGGGTATAAACAACTCAGGGAATTAAATTTAAAGTTCTTTTTACTTTTTTACTTTAATGCCACGCCCACTGGGAGGAGCAGAAATACTAAAGGTCAAGGCTGAGTGTCCTAAACTTAATAAATTACACTTAGCGTCGAAGCCCAAATCGAATTTTTCAACAATAACGATGTTTCTAAAAAACAAAACAAATTTAAAAGTAGCGCAATATATTGTTTTTAAACGAATATGCATAAAGATGTCTCTGTTTTCTATAATATACTTATACTATAAAATATTCTTAAGAGTAATGTTGACCTTGAAATCTTATACTTTATAATTAGGATGCACTTTTGTGATATTTTTAGTTACCAGTGTTTCTTCTGGGCATCTTCCCCCCCCCCCCCCATCCCCCCTCCCTCCCACCCCCCTAAGAAAGTCTACTGCTCACTCGAAAGAAATGGAGATTTATATACAAAATATGTACTTTTACCAGTGTCCGCCACGCCCGTAGAAAAAAGTCTGGAAGAAACTGTTTTACTACAAACAGGAATTGTACCGGGTAAAAAGTATTTTTTTATGTTTTTAATCAAATAAACATAAAGAATTCGTCTCTTTTTTCTCCACAATATAATTATAATATACGTTACAAATTTTTGTTACAAGTAGGCCAACTCTTCGCCTTGAAATCTTATACTGTATAATTGAGATGCACTGTTGTGATATATTTAGTTACTCCAACAGTAAGTGTTTACCGTACAAAGGCTCTTGTCAACAAAACACTTCGCTCACAACACACATGTTATAGTTTACCCGTTTCCATAACAACGTGTATTGTGTCGCTAACACAAAGCCCAACACTACTGACAGGTACTCATTATAGCTGAAGAAACTCGGAAATATGTCCTCCAGCAGGATTCGAACTTGAAACGTCCAGATTTTCTACTCACC
Organism: Physella acuta; assembly: GCF_028476545.2. Lineage (NCBI taxonomy): Eukaryota > Metazoa > Mollusca > Gastropoda > Physidae > Physella > Physella acuta. The sequence continues at coordinate 80,285 of NW_026733927.1, read as the reverse complement.
TCTAGTACTCTGTGATCGCGTCAGCGGCTATCGACAATCTATCGCTCAATAACATCAAATAGGTCTTTATTTTCTGGAGTCCTTGATTATTTTGAAGTAGTTTTCTTGAGCAAGTAAATTCTTAAAAACGAAAGATGGCTATTCAAAGAGTCTGGCTTTTGTTTAAGATTTTTTTTATCGTTGATCAGTTACTACATCTTAAGATGTACGTATTTGTATTTTTATGGTGATATTTTAATCATCTCTGTCTAATAAAGCTTAGCTACTATAAAACCTAATTAAACCTAATTGAGCAACAGTATAATTGGTCGTGTTAGCTATATTTTCAACAATTTACAAAGTGCACTTTAACTTGGGAAAAAAATCCTTTAAGTGTGATCCAAACTCTAATATTTCCTTTCAACCACTTTAATTGCTTCATTGAGAAATGTTGAAATATTTTTACAGAATTATCGATCGATTAATTTCTCGTTAATACAGATCAAAACAAAAAATCTCTTGTATAGTAAAGAGATTAACCTAATCCTAACTCATTGAAAAAAGGGCTAAGATTATAAAAGTATCTGTTGTTGTATTTATATTGTATGAAGCACGTCATTGTATTTTAAATAAGATGATTATAATGATAAGTCCAATAATTTTCAACACATTAATTCACATTAATTACCACTTTTTAACATACTCTATCAGCAGTAAAGTTGCTGTTTCATCTATCCAACAATAAACAACCACAAAACAACCACAAAACAACCACAAAACAACCACAAAACAACCACAAAACAACCACAAAACAACCACAAAACAACCACAAAACAACCACAAAACAACCACAAAAAAAACACAAAACAAACACAAAACAAACACAAAACAAACACAAAACAACCACAAAACAACCACAAAACAACCACAAAACAACCACAAAACAACCACAAAACAACCACAAAACAACCACAAAACAACCACAAAACAACCACAAAACAACCACAAAACAACCACAAAACAACCACAAAACAACCACAAAACAACCACAAAACAACCACAAAACAACCACAAAACAGCCACAAAACAACCACAAAACAACCACAAAACAGCCACAAAACAGCCACAAAACAGCCACAAAACAGCCACAAAACAGCCACAAAACAGCCACAAAACAGCCACAAAACAGCCACAAAACAGCCACAAAACCGCCACAAAACCGCCACAAAACAGCCACAAAACAACCACAAAACAACCACAAAACAACCACAAAACAACCACAAAACAACCACAAAACAACCACAAAACAACCACAAAACAACCACAAAACAACCACAAAACAACCACAAAACAACCACAAAACAACCACAAAACAACCACAAAACAACCACAAAACAACCACAAAACAACCACAAAACAACCACAAAACAACCACAAAACAACCACAAAACAACCACAAAACAACCACAAAACAACCACAAAACAACCACAAAACAACCACAAAACAACCACAAAACAGCCACAAAACAGCCACAAAACAGCCACAAAACAGCCACAAAACAGCCACAAAACAGCCACAAAACAGCCACAAAACCGCCACAAAACCGCCACAAAACAACCACAAAACAACCACAAAACAACCACAAAACAACCACAAAACAACCACAAAACAACCACAAAACAACCACAAAACAACCACAAAACAACCACAAAACAACCACAAAACAAAACTACTACAAAACAAAACTACTACAAAACAAAACTACTACAAAACAAAACTACTACTAGGTAGTCCAAACTGAAATTAACTATTGATTGCAGACTTCTGGAGTGAGTATGTCATGAAAGAACTTTTAATTGTAAGCTCTATGCCACAAATTTTATAAAAATATCTTAATAAATAAAAAAGTTATGCGATTTTTAAAAAAGCAAAATTTGGTAAAAAACTGATTTTTAAAAAGTGCCATCTTTGAGAACCCATATTTTCTAAACTAAATAACATAGAAGTGTAGAAATTGGTAAAGTTACTGCAAAGTTTGTAATATATATGCCCAATTTTTTTCAGTTATCTAAAATGAGTCTTTCTAAGGTAAAAAAATAATTGAAAATGACAAAAATGCGTTTTGGTCACTTTTATTTTCAATTGTTTTTTTTTTTTTTTTTTTTTTTTTTTTTTTTTTTTTTTTTTTTGCTTTGGACATAGAATAACTCTAAAACTATTTTGTTGGTAACATTAACAGGAATAATGTGTTCATTATTTTCAAAAATCACATGAGTTAAAATATTATTTTTAAAAAATGCCAGTTATCTAGAGCAGGAGAAACAGAATCAAAATTTAGTGGAGTAATGTAATGTAATCTAATAAAGACGTGATGCCTACAAGTAATGCAGCAGTTGCTGCTACATTCAAACCTATTGGGTTGATAACTGCTTTGGGGGAACAGTTTTTAAAACGACAACTCCACATCTTTGTATGTCTTGTTTCCCCCAACCTTGATCTTGTGGAGCATCAAGAGTAAGTAATATGTTTTGGGAACTGTAGTTGGGGGGGGGGGGCTTGGCCTTCTTCCCTTCCCTTGTAAGGAAAGTTCTGGATAGGCCACCATAAATGCCTCCAGCTATGGAATAAATAATTGATTTAGTGATTAATAAAATATAATTAGATTTACTACTAGCCTATTTTGTAGGCCTACTATTTATCCTGTGACTGTAGCTGGAAACATGAAAAAGCCTGAAAACACCTTTTTGTTTAAAGAAATTTATACTTGATAGTATATTTTGAACATTAATTCTATTGAATGAAATATTCGTTGTTTGTGCCACAATGGTTGAGATATCCAATGATGAAGATGCCATACTGTGGTTCTCAACATCATATAGGACAACTTAACTGTCCTTCAGTGTTACTATATACATATAAAATAAATAAATAATGAGAAATACTACTAGTACTACTTACACTTACAACTAATATAACATTTAAAACTAAGTCACAACATGTACAATCTTATCTAAAAATTGATCTGGTACATTTTATCAAGGAGACTGGCGCAGACCATTTCACATTATTCAGCAGGGGAATCAGAATCAAAGGGCACAACAGAAAATTAAAAATTAATCACATTAGTCCTTAAAATTTAGTGTCTTTTGTTTTAAATAAATTGATAAAAATGTATAGTTATTACAATTATAAGTTTCTTTTGTGTTTCAATAATATTTTATAAGTATTTAACCTTCGTTCCCTGTAAATAATTGAGTTCGTCCACATAGTAACCAAGAATGTCTGGTGGCCATTTTGAATTTGTCGATTCATAATTTTGACGCGATAGTCCAGATAAACTGTAGTAATACGACCCTATCATTAATCCCATTCGATAGATTTTAAAGAATTAGTAAACACTAGCATCTAATAGTTAAGTGCATCCATATTTTAAGTCCCTAGAATGTCCTGAATTAAATAGCTTCACGTCTAAACACACCCTGTGTACAAGCGTAGTTCACGCTCTAAAACCGTGGACTAGTAGGGTTCAAATTTACATTAATAACGTGTGCTAATTAAACCAAACTGACATTCAAACTTAAAATTCATTTATTAAAATGGAAATGAAACTTTAAAAATGATACTTACAACTTGTTTGAAGGCTCTAGCAAGGGTAAAATCCGTTTAGCATCATCGGTCGTCAACCTTTAAAACCGTTCGGCGAGCAACTGACTCGGGGCTGAAAGTTGACTCGAGGGTTATATGCTTATTGAGGGTACGGCTTCGCGACCGTAAATCAGAAAGACTTGAATTTACAACACAAAGTAGTTATAAAAGTGAACTTTACATCGGTGTAAAGATTGAAACAGAATTAGTTTGTTTTCGTGTATATATCGTCATTTAAAGTTTAAAAACTGATTTTTTAAAATGAAATAAGCAAGTTATTTTTTCAATTTATACATCAAACGACAGACTAGAATTCGCTCTTTAAAATGACATTAAGATTATGCTTCTACAATGCTTCGTCGCGAAGCCGCAACCAAATGAAACAGTGTGGGGTCGATCGGTACACGCAAAACGGTGAAATTTGTATACGTAACTGATACTTTTCCAACAAATATAAAACACATTCAAACATGTGTTACAGATATAAAAATACCAGATTACGACAGATAAAGGCTTAAACTTTATTGACATATAATTTTTATTCTTGTAGGACAACTAGAAGTAGTGAAATTTTATTTTTGAAAACCGCAAAAACTGACCCTAAAACGCACTTTTTCACCAGTTTGGACTACCTACTACTACAAAACAAAACTACTACAAAACAAAACTACTACAAAACAAAACTACTACAAAACAATCACCACTGAACACATCAGAGATCTTATACTCCAGTTCACTGTGTCCGTTAACTAGCCGACCCACCAAGATCTCATTGTTTGCATGTAGCTTAAAAAAATATTTCAAAACTCTCCAAGCAGGTTTAATTATTTTATTTTTAAAACTTTGCCATTTACTTGAACAAAATCCAACTTTAAATTTCGATACCACATTTTTTATTTAATTTTCCAAGCGCCTGCAACGAATTCCAATTTTCTCAATGAATTTTTGGTTATAATTGTGTTTTTTCTGCTCCGATGTTTTTCCGGTGTTTTTAATCTGTTTATAACGAGAAACCCTTACGAGAAATAAATGAAGTTTTTATAAACTTTTTTATAAGCAAATAATTTTTTAAATGTCGCTTTTTTTCAAATAGGATAGGATGACATTTCTTTCATATGTGTATTTCTAATGTCATGTCCTTTTGTGAATAGATACTTGTTATTTTAGTTTATGGTGTATGGGATTATGAAAGTCTATTTGTGAATGTTTAGGGTGATGTGAAAAAATGTGACACCACTCCTTCAGACTCGAGTGATTCTAATCTTTTGTTGAACATACTTTGTCCTAAATTTCAGACATGCAACCAATAAATCCAACAATCATACATATCTAGTCAACAACTACAACAAAACGACATATCAATTCAACAACTCCAACAATCATACACAAACATTCAATAACTCCAACAATCATACACAAACATTCAATAACTCCAACAATCATACACGCCCATTCATTAACTCAAATAATCATAAACAGCCATTGAATTAATCGAACTATCCTACATTTCTTTTTGAAAATTTAAGACAATATTATACGCACAACAACCAAACCACCCACAAAATCTAAGGTGCCAATCAATCCAACACAAAGACAATCCTACACACTGAACAATCCCACACTGAACAAATTTTCGCATTGAACAACTCAACAAATATACGATACAATGCTTTGATTTTATTAAAGTGTACGATTTATAGTTGTTCTTTTTTTTAAATCTAAGTCTTCAAAAAAAATTAAAATTCTTCTTTAGGCTAAAACATTAGTATCAACTTTTCTTTTAAATGTATGTCGAATTTCACAACGTCACTAGAAACGAGGCTACACTAACTTCACATTAACATTAGTAAAAACAGTTAGGCCTACGCTGTGGTTATACATTAAAATTTATTTTTTAATGAATGCAAGTAGAATGAATTGATCTTTTGTTAAACCATTATACAACAATATATTTAATAAGTCATGCTGATATACGTAGATGACAGATGGCATATTCTGACTCCATAACTGCCGGGTAAAATTCGACTCTTCTAAAACATGACGTTTGTAAATCGTGTAAATCGATTTACTTTACAACGTCTTTAAAAAAATAGACGCGAATCAATGACAAAGGTGTAAAGCGTACCCCCCCCCCCTCCTAATTTAAGCGTTGCACACAGACACAACAAATAAAAACAAAGCATAAAACTGTTAACCCTTTCAGGACTGGGCCGTATTGATTGAGAAAATTCATGCAAACCTCCGAGTAGCCACTGGTCAGTCGATCTTACCAGGCAGCTGGCAACAATTTTATTAGCCTTCTGAAAATACCGGGGACCAATTTGCATAAAAGAAGGGGTAATAACTCCCCGCGCTTTGTTTCTGTGACGTACGCTTGAGATAATTCTTTCAAGAGCGGTGTAAATTCTATCAGACAACGAGGTCTCCACGAGATGTATTTCTTTCTTTTTTTTTTCTTACCTTTTTCTTTTCTATCTTTCCTATTATAGTTACCTCTTCTTCTCCGAGAGATGGTATTTTTTTTATCACCTTGCTTTTTCTTAATTTTATTCTCCCCCTCCTCCCCCCTCCACCCATCTGCCCCTTATCCTGAAATGGTTACATCACCGTCTCCCAGATCAGCGGAGTATCTTGTCCTTTCAGCTTTTGTCACTCCCCCCCCCCCCCCTGAAATGGTTACATCACCGTCTCCCAGATCAGCTGAGTATCTTGTCCTTTCAGGTTTAGTCACTCACCCTCTTCCCCTCCAGCTGTGTGCGGTCGTCTTCAGCTGTGACGTCACTTCCGGATCGGTGGAATTTCCAATAAATTGGCGTCTTGGAGGCAGGTGATGTACGATTAGTGAACGATTTTCTCGGCTCCTCGAGTCGTTTCGTCGGTTTTAAATACGTTTCTATACAATAATTGTCACGTATTACTAGCTAACATCTTGTTCTTTTTTTAAATGTAAGTTGCGCTGTAAGGGCACAGGGTTAGACGTAGGTTAAAGGTCAGGGAAATTGGCGAAGGCGTTTAAGCTAGGCCCTGAGATCGAGTATTATAAAGAATGAAACAAAGATATACAATATGCGTGAGGTTAGGGAACGGATTGCAATTAGAGTTAAGAGTAGAGTCAGGACTCCGCTTATGAACAGACATGAGCGAATCTTGTAAAAACAAAAAGGATATATAAGAATTAAACATCGAAATGTTGAAGAGTAATTTTATTTCATATTTTTTTAGAAATTCGCCTGGCTAAATTACCATAAAACTTAGCGTGGCGCCAATCGCAGAAAAGCTCTACATCACCTGCACGATTGACTCGATAGATCCAAATAAAAGCTGCAAATTATTAAGTCGATTGTTCAGTATCGTCATCTTTTCCAGTTCGTGCCCATTACACATGGGGCAGGTGAAGCAGAGTTTACCTGTTTCAGCGACCTCGGCATATGCCCAATCGCTTTTATTTTCCCTAACGTGAGTAAGGTACCCATCACATATTGGTGGACTCACTGATGTTCCACTACCTTGAAAAAGATTCGAACTCGTGACTGCTTCTAGGCCACGCCGTCCCTTACTGTTCTGTATATTGTTGTATTCTCATTTTAACTCTTAATATATTCACGAACAATTAGCAGAGCTTAACAAACCATACAAGTAATTTTCAAACCCTGTTAAGAATACGCCAATTGATACGGTTTTAAGATAAAAAGGTTAATAGAATAAAATATGTTCGTGGCAATCAGTTGTAATGAACGTTTTCTAGACACCATTTAAACATAATATGTGTGTCGGTATTATTAAGGTAAGGATTAAGATTAGTATTATAATTAGATTAATGTTTAAATTTATGCTAATGTTATAGTAAATCTTGGTTAGAGGAAACATACTAGGATTAGATTAATGTTTAGATTTAGACTAAGTGTTAAAGTCCTAAGTAATGGATACGATCAGGATTAATGTTCTTTGAAATCTAACGGTATAGTTAAGAAGTAGTTAGGTTTATGTTAGCAATACTAGAACTGTTGATACTTTCCAAATGTAATCTGTTAGTTTAAGCGGGGAGTAACTGAGTGAAAGCTCAGCTAAAAGTATGTCAACAAAGGGAAATAATGCCGCTTAGAAATCGAAAGCAGGGAGATAAAACGTTAAGAGTTTGGTTCCAATTCGATTTTCTGTTCCCGCAGAAGTGAAGAGTTCTCTTGAGAGAAATGTATACCGGTGGTTGCTGTAACCCGGATGTGGCACCAGAGGCTGCTGGGAGATACAAACATGGCGGGTTAGAATAGGAATCAATGGGGATATGAACAAAATGCTTTTGTGTACTTAATCAATATTACACAATCGTAGGCTTTTTAAATGCACTTAAAGAAAAGTACTAACAGAAATAGTAAACAAAACACGGAGAGTAGTAAGATGAAATCAGCATCTTTTGGTTCAAGAAGTTTGTTTGAAGTTGATTTGAAACACAATATTGGTATACACTTACGGACCTAGAGGTCAATAGTGCAGTTGAAGTAGAGCTCACCTGATTATGTGTCTATAATATATAAGGAAATAGTGAGTCTCCGTCATGCCTGGGTGGACCTAGGTTGAATATTAAGGAATCAAAACTGGGATCCGAACTCGAGACATTTGGTTTTTCGTTCGAGCGTTCTACCGTTAGATATCGCTGTAGCCCTTACACAACACAATCATGAACACAGCTTTACTTACAAATTTCTCATACACATACAACCGCATATCTTTTCACTACGGGTGAAACAGACTAACGATTACGTTCCAAGTTCTGATTGACTAACAAACTCGCATTCACCAAACTGAACAAAAGGGTTTGAGATTTCTTAAATATTTATTCTTGGGAACTTATTTTTTGTTTTGGTTCTTGTAAATATAAGTCCAAATTGTCTTCGGCATGGAACTTATTAAAACGTCCACATATGCAGGCATACACCAGGCTCAACACTAGACACAAGAGTATATCACGTGACTAAATGTAACCACTCACTGAACAGCACCATCTGGCACTCAGGCAAGGACCATAACTCGCATCTCTCGCGAAGTCGATTTAAAAAAAAATAAGTTTGTGTCTTCCAGCTTTTTTTTTTTATAGGCCCTACAGTGTGAGAGACATTGAGAGTCCGCAAAGGGCATTGTATTACTTTATGCTACTCCCCTTCACCCCCTCTACTCAGACACACAGACGCCTCTAAGCATTACATATTGTAAATCTTACAAAACTTCAATTTACGGCCCCAGTTGCGGTTCTTTGTCATTCATTTCACGCCGTGACTTATTTTCCTTTAATAGCAGACCACCATAAAAACGAAATGGAGTTCACATTCAAAATTAATCAAGACGACAATCTGTTCCATTAAAGCCGTAGTTTCTGTAATGAACAATGCAATCACTAATTAATTTAAAAACTCCGATTCACACCAACTCAAGTCAAGTGAAACAAATAAATAATTGATCAACATCTCGAAGTTAGAAATCAGAAAATAAATAACGAAATAAAGATTAAAGTAACCTACAAGCAAGTCAAAATTCCTGGCAACTTGAAATCAAAACTATATTTTAAAAAAAATTGAAATGTATATCCAAAAATTTAGCTACATTTAACATAATTTGCTCAGTTCACAACTGCTACTAAAAGTGACGGCGTGGTCGAATGGTAGAGCTTTCGACTGCCAGTTAGAGGGTAAGAGTTTGGATCCATGGTGCGTGTCTGAAGGTGGTCCCTGGGTGCCTGACTCAGGGAAACCAAGGTGACTGGGTATATCACTGACTACATCTCCCCCCCCCCCCCCATCACACCCACCCTCGCATGCCAAGATCATTGCAATTGATGGACTCAATAAGTTCTATTTATTGCTCACATTTGTCTTGAGCACTACGGGGATAGATTATGATTTACATTTTTGGGGCATAACCAGGTCTATTTTATACGACTTTTTAATTGACAACTGTTTGGTTTGTACCTCCCATGTACAACCTTTGCTCTAAGGCCGTGTTTACAAGTGTCATGTTTTAAAAAGCGTAGTTTAATGAATTAATTTTTTAAACCAGTTTCACAACAAACAAAAAAAATACAAAGTCTAGTATAGACTGCTGTATTTTGAAATTTTGTTGCCGTAATGATTTTTCAAAACGTTAATTCTTTAGGGAAATTAAAGCAAGTTTTGTTAATGAATGTTGATGAATTACGAACATCAGTTAGAGAGATAAGGGTGGGGAGGGGGTAGTTAGAGTACGGGGGCGCTAACAATTCCCGTGGGGGCAACACATAATATCAGCGGTGGCTCCTTTTGTCTGGAAGTTACACAGTGGTACCTCATTTATTGATGTGCTATCGCCTCTCTCAACTCAAGCGTGTAGAAAAAAATCTATTCGTTAATCTAAAAATATCGTTCAACGAATTCAACATTGTCAATAATTCACGGTTAAAACTTGAGTTAAAATCTCGAACAATTTCACCGAAATATCGATTTTATTGTTAGTTCAAATGCACTTTTAATTCAAAACTCAACATTATGCTAAATTTAGCTCTCTCACAGTAAAGTATAGAACACATTTGGGCTAGTAGTCTTGTATTGTTGGGTACTAAATAAGGTTGTGTTGCAATAACGTAACATGTCGGTGTAGGGTGGGTGAAATTGTTGAACACAGCTATACGAATAATTGTCACATTTGAATTCCGACATATCTCGAATGTACAAAAACTATATTTTTTACCTCTTTAAAACATATTTCAAAAGATTAGTGTTCGAGTGCTTAACTTAAATCAAACCAATCCTCTTATTAAGATTCATTTAGACATACTACGAAACTTAACATTTAGGTATTGTTTTACCATGACATTGTCCCTGACGTTAACTGCTAATCAGGTAACTTAATCTAAAAAGAAAACTCACCTTCTGGGAAATAACTGGAGTTGAAGGCAATCTATCATTGGATCATCTTGTCAGATCGCCACAGATGTGATTGACGTGCGCCTTAAAGTATTTTTAGTACCTGTCAACTGACGACCCCACCCCCCACACACACACACTCATACCCCACTCACACACACACCCATACCACACCCCGCTCACACATCCCACCCCACTCACACACCCCATTACCCACCCCACATACACACACCCCACACACGCACACCCACAAACACACCACCCCGACCCCCCCCCCCCACACACACCACACCACACACACCACACCACACCACACCACATCCCACTCACTCACACACACACACCCCACCCCATTCAACACCCCCATAACCCACCCACCCCACCCCACACCCCACCCCACTCACCCACCCCACTCACCCACCCCATTACCCACCCCACACACACATCCCACACACGCCCCTCACCCCACCCCCCACACACACAACCCCACACACACCAAACCACACCCACGCACACACACACACACCACCCCACCCCACCCAACACCCCCATAACCCACCCCACTCACACACCCCACCCCAGTCACACACACACACACATTACCCCACCCCACTCACACACCCCACTCACACACCCCACTCACACACCCCACTCACACACCCCACTCACACACCCCACTCACACACCCCACTCACACACCCCACACACACACCCCACTCACACACCCCACTCACACACCCCAATCACACACCCCACTCACACACCCCACTCACACACCCCAATCACACACCCCACTCACACACCCCACTCACACACCCCACACACACACCCCACTCACACACCCCACTCACACACCCCAATCACACACCCCACTCACACACCCCACTCACACACCCCAATCACACACCCCACTCACACACCCCACACACACACCCCAATCACACACCCCAATCACACACCCCACTCACACACACCCCACTCACAAACACCCAAAGACCCCCCCCCCCACCCCCTCATCTGGAATCAGTTAAACGGTGCGCAGGTCAGGAAACCAGAATGTCGATTAAAACTGAAACGTGATGATGATGTAATATCCGGTATCTGTTCTCTACCCAACCGTGGTGCCGGCTACCGGATGTTCTAAAAATAATCTCGGAGGAAGAGATGTGTACCCCAAAACAAGGGGAAGTTACCGCACTAAATTCAATGAAAGTGATTATCTCCCCGGTTTTTTTTTAACGACCAGATTCTTTCTTGGGATAGCTTTTTAGCTTTTAAGTCATTGAGATTTTTTTTTTCTTTGGGGGGGGGGGGGGGGGGGGGGGCATTTAGGGGAGAAAGTGCGGAGAGTGCTGGCATCAACAGAGGGAGGGGTAGGAGGGGGAGAACCGAGAGACTGAAAAGAGAAAAAAAACAACAAAAAAATGGGACGTTGTTGAAGTTTTAAAAGTGTAAACACATTAATAATGTCACACACTATCTGTAACGAGCTTCTTTAATATTTTATCAAAAAACTGCTTATATATGTAAGTATATGTATGTGTGGATCAAACCTTTCGTTTAATTTTACTTACACTAATTAGATGTATGTAAATGGAGAACGATTTTAATAAACTTTTAAAACGACGCCATCAAACTAAAACCCGTTGTAACATAAATTTTGTATTTGCAACGTATCAATGATTAAAGTGCGACTAGTAGCCTACCTGTACATGTGTTTGAATATCCATAGTTACATTCCTGGGCTGCTTTAGATATAATCTTATTGTGTCGCTATCTCTTGTTATTTGTTGCTATCATTTTCATTGTTCATTGCTCGTTTAATCAATGTTTAATTAGCGTGTGGTTTAATTAGGTTTTATTTATATTATCAATTTTTTGGATGTTGTTTAGAAATCATTCTGAGTTTTTTTTATTTTGTTCCAAAAATTATTTATTTTTTACCCCTGAACCGTTAGATCGTGTAATGATGTGACGTCACATTGTGTAATGGTCAGCTGTCAAAAATGTAATCAGCACTATGGCATCCACCATCCGCTGACATTGTATGACAGCACTGAGATGAGTGGTGTGATCAGTTAGACCTTTAAGTTAGTGCAGTAGAGGATACAGGGTTCAAACGTCGATCACATCGACACATTGAGTTTTCCAAAGTCAAATAGTTAGAGTCATCTTTCAGACCGACCATGGGTAAAAGACAGTTCGTAAAAAGGAAATAGTCTTTGGCTCTGAGTCTGAGCACAGCCATCTTAATTTCCAACTTAAATTTTAGGCATACGAGCTGGGTTATTCAGTGGTGACTTAAAGATTTACCAGATACTTATTAGAACTGGGTACCTATTAGAGCTAAGTGCACCTAGTGACGAAATACGTCCATGCAAGATACCAGTGTGAGTTGGATGGGTCCTTTATACTTTATACGTTCAATGATGCGATTATCCAACACTAAGGTTCTTTCCTTATCTAGATACCTTCTTTCTAGATTACTATATTTTTTTCTAAATGTGGATGGCATTTTTTCTCCCATAATTATATTATTAGACTTGGTTGTGCTTTCCTTACACACTATTCGACAATCCTACTTTTAATCAAACATAACATGTTTTGAATATATATTACAATGGGCCTCTACAATGAAATCATTCGCTACTAAAAACATATTAATCATATACTACCTTCTTTAGTTAGCAGCTAAATGCTTTATATTAGTAAGACATAATTTAGGATTAGTAGTCTGTCTGTTCAATGAAGAAGAGTTAATGTGTTTATAAGGGCAGAAGTAATGATATGGTGAGTAGTCACTGCTACTATCGGTGACCCGAGTTAGTTCTTATCACACTGGATAGGGTCAACTCAAGGTCGACTCACGAGCACACGAACCCTGGCGTGTAAGCTCTACCACTAGACCAGGTTCTTCTATCCAGAGACTTCATCTGGTTATACCCAACAGTTCGGAGCAGAGGACTTAAAGTAGTGGTTTAACCCTAGGGAAGTGATGAGGTTGCTGGTGGGGAGGGGTGTGGTGATGATCATGATGGTGGTAATGATGAGGTTGATAATGCTGATGGTGATGGTAGTGATGAGTATTTAAAGGTGAGGATGAAATTGATGATGATGATAATGATCATGATGAAGATAATTGCTGATGATAATCATGATTAGTAAGAATACGCCACTTCACCTCTTAAGTAGACGTGGCAGTCTCACAATACATCAATAAACTAGTAACACCATCCTAGTCCTAAGACTTTCTTTTGTAAACACAACATACCCCCACCCACACCCTCCCCCACATCATGATACCCTCCCCCACACGATACCCCCACCCACCCCCTCCCCCACATCATGATACCCTCACCCACCCCCTCCCCCATATCTTGATACCCCCACCCACATCTTGATACCCCCACCTTGATACCCCCACCTAGACCATAATACCCCCACCCACCCTCTCCCCCACATCATAATATCCCCCACCCACCCCCTCCCCCACCTTCAATAGATACAGAGGTTGTGTTTCCCCCCAGCACCCAGTAAAACCAATCTGCCTTATAATAATCTGTGCTAGACAAATCTTGGTTTACCCCCCTCCCCCCCCCTGCCTACTCGGGTTATTTGTCCCCCTCAAGGACAGCTGTAAAATGACCCAGTGCAGAAAGGTCCACCCAGTGTAGACTAGGAGATTGTCATCAATTATTTACCAAAGGCTTCTTTAGAGACAGCATTAGCGTCCAGTAATTAAAATAACGCGCCATCAGATTTTATCTTTTGTGAAGAATCTAAGCGATTATCTACAAATATGATGTTTCATAAAAAATATATATTATTTCCATCTGAAGGAATTGAAAGAAAAATGTTCAGTCGTGTTGTAAGGTTGGTGATTAATTCTCCCTCTGTGTGTGCTGAACTTGGCATATGCGTGGGATTGTATAAGTTGCACAATGGCAGTATACAGAGTATCATTTAATATTTTGATTCCAGTAGAATGAATTGATGGATATCTAGTGGTCAGGTACCCAATTAAGCTGAGTAGACTCATGGACATGTGATGGTCAGATACCAGTAAGAGTTATTTGGACTCATACATAGACTTGACCCACACCGTCGATTACTACTCAACGATTAAGTGCTAGCTTGGTGTGCTATTATTTTGAGTGTTTTCATCGTATTATAGCTTATAAAGAAACCTCTTACTGAAATACAGTTGTTATACTATAGCATATTTATTTATACCTTTATTTTACCTTTTGTCTTTTTCCCTTAAGTTTATAATGTCAGTTTAATAGTTTAACTGCTCAAACCTTAACATAAATTTTAATTATTATTAACATTTTCTTTTCATAAAACACTGTACCAATGTTATGGATAATTAAACAAACAATATCTGTGCAATTACTTTATGACGCAATAAGTAATTACTCTTGTGTCAGCAATATAAACAATATAAACTTCCATCATTGAAGTGTATTTATTTCTTTGAAAACAGAGTTATACTTAAGCCGGGTGCAAGTCGAACTTTTCTGAGTCCACCCAGCTCAGATGGGTATCTAACTCAACGTTGGGGACAATTGAGGCGGCACAGTGCTGACCACACTATCCCTTCATATACCGAAGTCACTAAAAAAGAAACTCTACTTCATCCGTCCCATTTAGCAGATTGTTTTGTGTATCCTCAGCATCAATCCCAAACGCCATCTTTAATCCTAGTCTCAGATGCCTATCATAATTTCATGCAAAAACGAACTCGAGACTTTTTCGACAGCTGTTAGCTCTATTTCTCAAGCATTCCGTACCAACACAAAACTAAAATCAAACAAAGACAACGAAACAATGTATAGTTTTTACTTTTATTATACTTTCAATAAGGTGGTGGTGTTCTCTACCGGAAACAGGTGTAACAAAATAGAATCAGCTTCACGAACAAAAGTCTGAAATTTTACAGCTTACACATTTTTAGAACCTGATGTTATTTTTAGATTAACTGCTCACTCCAACATCAGCGATTGGACATTTTTTTTTACAAGACACAACATCTCGCTGATAACTAGTTCCTAAAGACTACACAAATGGATGACCCTCTCAACCCGAAATAGGGTTGACATCCTGCAAGGCTTTATGAAATTCCAACCCATTTCCGGGTTGGTGTAAGTGTGGTGGTAGTTTAGACGATTCAGAGTTCGTTAAATGGGGCGGTGACGGCTCTTCGGAGTTCGAACCTGTCTTGTAGTGTACGCTGTGGTTCTGAAACTGGGGGGCGCTTCGTTTTTCGAAATGATGGAGGCCTTTCATGAATCTTTTCTCGAAGTTACCCAGACCTCGCATGAAGCGCTTGTCGTTGATCAAATCATCTTCGTCTTCGTCTCGATAGTATCGCAGTCCGCGCATAAATCTTTTCGTGGCGTGTCGGGAATAATCGTCAAAGTCCGGAACACGACGTTTCTGTACGTTTCCGTTGTACCTGGAAATTTGACCGCCGATGTTGTATCTTTTACCGTAGGCGTTGCGTGTAGGAGCGTACCTGTTCAGCCCGCTGTGAAACCGTTTTTGCGTGTCGTCGTCGTTGTCGTAGAAATGAAACCCGCGCATGAATCGTTTATCGACTTCTGAATGGTCGTCGTTATTGTCGTCTTCTTCTACCTCGTCGTCGTCAGGACTTCCGGGTTCGTAGTCTCGGCTCAAGAACTCGTCAAACCCTCGCATGAACCTCTTCTTGCTTCTGATGGAATCCATGGGTTGCTCGTCAGCATTGACTTTTCTGAAGAAATCGTTCCACGGGATTTGTCCGGAATTTGCGTATTCTTCGGCGAGTTTTTCAAGAATGCCGTCGGTATCGAAGTTACGGAAGTTGATGTCTCGTCTGCTGCGGTGTAGAGTGACGTCACGTTTGACCAGTCCGCGCATAAACCGCTTGTCGTCCGGTTCTTTGTCGTCTTTTTTTATTAGCCCTTTCATGAATCTTTTATCGTCGTGGTCGTAATCTGTGTCGTCTTTCTTAATGAGCCCTCGCATAAACCGTTTGTCGTCGTCTTTTTTAATTAAACCTCGCATAAATCGTTTTTCTTCTTCCAAGTCGTTTTCACTTTTCTTAACCAACCCTTTCATAAATCGCTTGTCATCGACGAAATCGTCGCCCCCTTCCTCTTTTTTCACTAGGCCTCGCATAAATCTTTTATCGTCCATCTTATCGTCCATTTCATCATCGAAATCTTTTTTTATCAAACCACGCATAAAACGCTTATCGTTAATTTCGATGTCGTCGTCTTTTTTAACAAGTCCCTTCATAAATCTTTTATCGTCATCCTTTTTAACAAGCCCTTTCATAAATCTTTTATCGTCATCCTTTTTAACAAGCCCCTTCATAAATCTTTTATCGTCATCTTTTTTAACAAGCCCCTTCATAAATCTTTTATCGTTATCCTTTTTAACAAGCCCCTTCATAAATCTTTTATCTTCAGAGCCATTAATTTCTTCGTCAGTAACCTCATTGTCCCGCTTGGCATAATTACCCAGCCCTCGCATAAATCGTTTATCTTCATTAAGCGACTCGTCATTAGTGTGATTCTTAGAAAAAAATTTAAACTCAGTCACCGGGATTTTGTGTGAAACTAGTTCTAGATCCTCTTCATCGTTTTTTTTAACCAACCCCTTCATAAACCTCTTGTCCTCGTCGATTACGTTTTCATCGTCGTCTCTCTTTACCAACCCTTTCATGAACCTTTTTTCCTCGTCGCCGCCGAACGCGTCATCTTTTTTGTGTAATCCGCGCATGAATTTTTTATCCAGTGTGTACTCCGATTCCTGTGACGCGGTGCCGCCTGGGAGAAATTTTTTCGTGTACGAGTGGAATCCTTTCATGAACCGCTTCTCTGCGCTGTCGGGGTACATGAGTTTGTCGCCGGTGTTTTCGTTGTCGTAATCCATCTTGTAATGTTCGCTGAGTTCGTTAGATGAGACATCTGTGGGGAGATACGAGATAGGTGAGGCTGATCTTTTCGTTAAGCCGCGCATAAATCGCTTGTCAAAGCTGCTTAGACCTCGCATAAATCGTTTGTTTAATCCGCGCATAAATTTTTTATCCATCGGGCCGGTCGTTAGTGGATTAGTTGGGTCGACGTTGTCATAAGTTGGGTAATCGTCATCTAATCGAGGCACAAAGTATTTTTCTTCGCTGCTGTCGTCTGAGAAATCGTCTGAATCTGATCGTAATCCTCTCATAAAGCGCTTATCATAAGGAATAAATCCTTTCATAAAGCGCTTATCATATGGTAGGAATCCTTTCATAAATCGTTTATCATAAGGCGCAATTCCCTTCATAAATCTTTTATCATATGGTAGAAAGCCCTTCATAAATCTTTTATCATATGGTAGAAAGCCCTTCATGAAACGTTTATCGTATGCTAGAAAGCCCTTCATAAAGCGCTTATCGTAAGGCAGAAAGCCCTTCATAAAGCGCTTATCAACCAGTTCACTTTCTGAGAAATCGTCGTCAAAATTCCTGAAACCCCGCATGAATCTTTTGTCTTCGCTGAAATTCGAGTCGGCGTCCCGCTTTAGTCCGCGCATGAATCTTTTATCGTTGAATTTCAAGCCTTTCATGAACCGTTTCTCCTCCTCCGGTGCACTTTCCACGGGCTGCGTGTCTTCCGAGACGTCAGCGCTGTGAAAAAGGTTCTCACTTGGCCAGGATTCTTCTGGAAACGTGGAACCGAGGGAAGGGTCTTCGGCCGAGGCCGGCCAGTCGACCACTGGCCAACCAGCTTCCTTGAGCAGTTGAGCCGGGCTCCCCAGTTGGCCGGTGGACGGGATATTTGGCGCGGGTTGTAAGGTGCTGTTTGATTTGGGTACCGGAGACGAGGGTTCGAGATCCACTTGAGCCAAGATCTGTCAACGAAACAAAAAAAAATGTTTTATTAAAGAGAAATCAAAAAGTTGTAACAGAAGTTACAGAAATCATAATATTAACATACGTATACAATAGTATGGCTCCATAGTCTAATAGACTATAGGATGACAGCCCATTGTAAATCCAAGCACGAAGCCTGGGCCGTAAGTTGATACAGGCCAAATGTTACTCATGTATCAGAACCCATCTCGCCAAATGGCCGACGGACCCAAATAACGCATAAAATAAAACAGTGAAAAAACGCAATTTTTACCATTACATAATAAACAGTTCAAAGTTGTAATACAATCGGTAACGATACATTAACCAACAAGCAATCACTAACGCTAGACCTAACTCTACCGTTTTTTCTCTATAACCTAGCACTAGAGGGTGGAGTCAAGTTGTTAGTGTTCAAATATATCTCTAGCTGTTAGCTCGATCCCCTTCCACCTCCTACATCAAATACAATTCAAATATGGTAGGGTCCATGTATATGACGTCACATAGTCCAAGCTACCCCACACGTGTGACGTCACATGGGCCTTACAAGTCCGACTGTGGATGACGTCACATTGAGCGTGCAGGCCGAATGTGTATGGTCTAGCATTCCCCAGATACCCCTGTGCTTATGATGTCACCTGGTCCCTCATGTGGATGAACTTATAAAATCTATATAGATCTAGATTTCGGGCACCCAGCCCCGAAACTTTCAAGTGCCCCCACCCCGGAGAAAAGTCTTTAAGAAACACTGTTTCAGTGTGTATGACGTTACTTGGTCCAAGAGGCTAATTTGCATGACGTCACAAGGTCGTCCCAACACTTGATACGTACAGGGTAGATGTGAGTGTACTGTTGTCACGCATTCCCCCGTACCCCCTGGCCACACAAACAAATCTATCCCCCCCCCCTTCCCCGCCCCTCACCCGCCTTATATTTAGAGATCTCGAAATGAAATTTTACTCATTTCCTAGTCGAATACGTAAAAGGTGCATCGATACCGATAATGTGGGCGGGACGAATGAAATTTACATTAACGATATTAACTACACGAATACACGGATAGATATGCGATTTCGGTTACACGAATATCTAGACAAATCTAATGCGATAGTGACTGTGCATTCATGAAGAGGTCTAATGCGATACTAGAGAAGGGAATATAAAATCGAATATGTGAATAAGTCAATTGCGATACTAGCTATTCGAATATGTAGATAAATCTTATGCGATACTAGCGATATGAATATGTGGATAAATCTTATGCGATACTAGCTACACGAATACCAGTATGGCTAATCACACCTTTTTTTCCATGCTCAGAAAACCAGACAACAAAACACCATCCACAGCATGACCTAATTTCGAGCACCCAGACACTCATCTACTCCTCTAGCACTAATTCACTCCTCCCAAGCCCCTTACCTCACGGTAACCAGATTTCCTTGCTAAACACAGGGCTAAAAATAGCAACGTCATCCCTTTGTCAACTGTCAACACTACCTTATGTAGCGGACGTAATTAATTAAACCAAAGACATTTTATCATAAATCGACGCATTTTTTTTTTTAAATCTAAAGTTTTAAATACGTGTAAAGAAAAAAAAAAAACCTCTAGGAATAGTCAAATTGACCTTTGAACCGCCGCAGGGAATCCCAGCCCCATTTGCAAGCCCCGCCCCCGCGCGTGGGGCAAGGAAATGAAATTTATACAGATCTTTTACGCTACTCCGGGCCCAAACAAAAAAGTCCTTTTATTACTTAAACGAATCGGGGCGGGTGTGGCGAGTCTTATTGTGTCAGACGGAAGAGGGTGTCTGGGGCGGGGGGGGGGGGGGGGTGTGCTGATTCTTAGGTGACGTCATTCACCTGGGGTGTTAACTAACTGACAGGTGAATTACAGTCAGGAGCTACCTGACGATTTGGTACCTAAATTGTAGACAATTTGAATACAAACTAATAGCGTTTTGAATTGTATTCGTGTTTTGAACTTCGACATGTGAATCGATTACTAAAGAAAAAACATTAGTCCATAACGTAAAACTGTTTAGGACAGATACAATTTTTGTTGTATTTTTTAGGGTGTTGACAGGCATCATTTGTCATTTGTTTTTGTACATTTCTTTACCCATTTGTGCCCAATACACATGAGGCAGATGAAGTAGAGTACACCCTTTCAATGACCACGGCAAACATGTGCCCAGCGCACGAATCGGTGACGTTCCACTGCATTGAACACGGATTCGACACGAACCTTTTCGGATTAGCCGTCTAGCGCTCTACCGTTAGGCCATGCCGTCCCCCATAAGATTTATAGAAACTATCCGTTATAATAAATCCAGTGTACACTCGGTTATTTGCTACTTTTAACCCGACACAAGTTCATGAATGAAAATTCCAAAATATTTACCAAAATTAATGCTAGAAATCAACATACAGCAAAATATTTCACCATTGGGGTAAAACAAATTCGTATGAACCTGATCTAGCCTCAAAATTATATTGATTATAACAAATTTAGTCTAGGCGTAAATATCTCCAACCTGTGTTAAATTGGGCACGGTTGATCTCCCTCTAACAAACTTTATATTGATGGAGAAACGTTACTGTTAATTTTGTTACTGTTAAATGTAAATTACTACTAAACTTAACCATTTGGAGATTTCATCTGCTTAGTTTGACTTTCGATTTCCTTTTATTAAAAACAAAATTACAACAATTAATATCTACACACAATGTAGTTGAACATAGGTTTCGAAATCAGTCTAAATTCGAACAAAAATATTTAACCAATATGTTTAGCCTAGATATCCCCTCCAGTTAAACCTATTCTATCATATTTTAGGTCAGCCTTATCATAGAAAAAAAGGCCTAATGTTTATAAATTATTGAGAGCGAGGAGAAAGCGTATCAATTATACCCGATGGCAACAAGCGGGGGGATAATTCAGCAAGCTGTTTGGTGGTAGAGAGAAAAAAAATATCCGTCCTTGGGATCAATAAACCATTACATATGCTCGTGGTTGTGCATTTTAAAACAGTATATGATATTTTATCAAAACAATACAGCACCATTTTGATACTTGTTTTTTTTTTTAAACGCCTAGTAAAGATTGAAATTCATTATCTTTTCCGGTTCGTGACCAAGATATATGGGGTATATGAAGTAGAGTTAATCTGTTACACTGACATCGGTATATGAAGGAATAGTGTGGTCAGCATTATGCACGGCCGGCTTTATTTTCCCTAAAGTGGGTTGGGTACCCATCAGAGCTGGGTGGACTCAGGGATGTTCTGCTGACTTGAACCCTGATTCGAAACTCGAGACTTTCAGGTTAGCTGTCTAGCGCTCTACTACTAGGCCACGCCGCCCCAAAAGGTTGATTTAAGAATAGATTTAACACTGAAATCTTTTTTAACGTGAATTATATTTTAAAAAATGGAATAATCTAAATCATGTTTTGTTTTAGTTTTTTAATGATAGAGCCGCAAATAAACAAAGGGAAAGGTTGTATTAGGGGTGGGGGGATGGTCGTAGACGAGGGAATTGAAGCATTTTATAGGGATCCGGTTTACAACTGAAATATTTGATAATCCATCAGTTTTAATTAAGGAAGGTACCATCCTTGTGTAGGGCAAGGTCAAGTGGGGATTAAAGAAATAAGGCCGGTAATCTATGGTAGGGGGTGTGGTTGAGACTGTACTCGACAGAGATGTTTCGGTACTTTGTCAACATCAACATGGAACTTGTTAACGTATCCCAATTATTTTTTGCGCTACACAATTGAATAGAAAATAATGTCGCTTTAGAAGACAATGAGCACATCATGACTACCGTATAGAAAAATGTGTACAGATCATACTCACGTGTAGAAAACTATGAACACAATACGACCATCGTATTTTTTAACGTTTTAATTTAATACGACCGCACCCCCACCCCCTTTTTTCCAAGACAACGCCCAGGGGTTTAATAGTTGCCTCGTTTTGAGAAAAGAAACTTGTCAACAAAATCGTCATGCACGCGAAAATATACGTCATTTTAATTAGTGTCTTTGTAGTATTATCTCGTATGGTTACATTACCATAATGAAAACGATAAATGAATTATTTATTTAGAAACAATTTAGCTAAACAAAGTGTTAGGGCTCTAAAGTAAGGGCTAAAAACGAATAAAATAAAACAATCGCGACCATAAAACTGAACCATCCCAGAATGTAATTGCGTAGAATGCGATAAAATACCCTTTTCCAGATCAGTGGTTGTCTTCACACTTTAAAGAGGTGGGTGGTTAAAAAAATAAAACCGTTTTAAAAACGTTGCGATAAGAACCTTGTATCTGGGTGGGAGAGAGAGGGTAGGGGGGGGGGAGATGGAGAGAGGGGAGGGGGAGAGATGGAGAGATATTTTAGAGAGTTGGACGGGGGCGTTTGGTGGAAGTACTGGAAAGTTCTAGCATCTAGTGCCAGGGCACTGGGTGTGATAAGGACATACCGTTTCCAGACTAGAGCCTTGACTAGACAGAAAAACTAAACTAAGTTTTGATAGAAAAATAAAAACAAAACGCTTAACAGATATAATATTAAATCTAGACAGAAAAACAAAACCAAGTTTTGATATAAAAAACAACGGGGATAAAACAGTAGATAATTCAACGCCTTTTCAAAAACAATAGATACACACTTTACAATGTCCAAAATCCCATTCATGTCTACTTTCACTTTATCCATTGGCCCTAAACATTTCTCTAGTTAGTTCTTTGCCAAGCTGCTTACAGTTTACTAACTACACTATACATGTATATACCAAAGTAACGGCTCGAAGTAAACTCTACTTCATCTGCCTTGTGTCCATCATATCCCTAATGGTAAGCATACTTACATATCAGATACAGTTGTATTAATTATAACTAATTAGACATATACGGAGATTCAGACAATTAAAACATCTAGTTCTACATCATCTCTACTTATGTCTAATTGCCTTTCTTAATTTAGTTCCCGTGACTCAGAATGTGACAGTCTAAATTGTTCGGGGGTGGGGGTGGGTGAGGAGGGGGGAGGGGGGGCGGTAATCCGCGGTAAAAGCAAGGACGGCACGATAGCAACGGGAATTTCCGCTTTCGCCAGCAACAAGCTTTCTCCATTACGTAAGACCGCATGTACCGGTGACGTAGTGAGTAGAAGTCAATCCGCTTAGTGTGTGTACTCTGTAGTGTGTGTGGTGAGTGTGTGCAGGGTTGGGGAGGAAGCGGGTGTGGGGGTGGTGAGTGGGAAGGGAAGGGTGAGGCGGACTCGGAAGGGTCTGGCAAGGATTAGCCGTCCCGTACCCAAGTATAGAGGACCTTTATTCCGTAATTAGCATCAAGGGGCATTCACTCTGGAGAAGGATTCTTGCTTGGAGAATTTACATTTCAACGCCAAATTAAGAATTTCTCGCGGAATTTTAATACGGATCTATTTAAGACTCTATGCTTTTATCAACATTTTAATTTTTTTATTTTCAGCATCTATTCAACGTCCCCGAGACCCTCGAGAATTGTAATTTTCGTTCAGATAGTTTATACTTCAGTCTGAGAACACGCTTGTAATTAGGTTCATATCTAAAGAGTAGACCTATCTTAATTAATAGATCTGAATAATTTTTCTTATGTAAAACTAAAAAAAGAACAACTATATATATATACCATATGCTAACAGACAAAACCAAATACAGACTATGTAAAATGTATTTTATTGTAGAACCATGTAAACAAAACCAAGTGTAAATACGAATCAATTGAATTAAAACCGACCACAACTCTTAAATTCATTTCACTGCCATATAGCCAAGAAAAAAAGACCTAAAACATTTCACCAAAAGACTGCTAAATTATGTAGGATTACGTAAAACACTTGGGTTAATGCCCCTGATGAAGTGAATTTTTCTACATAGACAAAGAGTTCATCATTAGAGGTACCGCTACGGTTTTCATGCTGCCAGAATGTAGATTAAATGTGCACCAGTGCAAATTGTCTTTAGCTTTAAAAGTATTTTTTTTTAATTCTTTAAACCATCTGAATATTTGGTTTAATGATATACCAGCTAGTTCATGTCTCAATCACGGAGTACGTAGAAAAAGTGTGTAAGCAAAAATTGATATCGTGATTTGTACAAATCTTGACATTATACACGTTCCTAAGTCGTAAAGAACAATTTTTGCAATATTTTCTGTATGTTTTTTGTGTTTGTCTTTCAGTCTGTGTGTGTGTGTACTTGATAACTTTTACAACCGTTTCAGTTAGGTGAAAGAAATGACAGAAAGAAATATTAGCTACTATACATAAAATTTCGAGAGGTATTAGGTAACTTGGTAGTGATTAATAGCATAAAGACAACAGTATGAAGACAAAGTAATAAGACAGTGTGTAAATATACGCACTATTGTTTATATTTTTCAGCGTTCTTAACATAATACTAAATACATCTGAAACCTGTTTACACAGTCCTTATAGAAAAGATACTAGATTTGGTATTTCATCATGACTTTAGATCTGAGATATCATTAGCCTTATCGCTATACACAACACATTGGCATTTAAAGTCGTGAATCGACATTTAAACACACTCGAAATTTTAAATGGTTTACAGTAGAAAAATTAATTAAACATAGTTGACGCAGTATTCAATACTGTAATACTCCCTTGAGAACTTTTTTTGTCATAATTCTACACGTACAGCTCCAAAAATATCCATATTTCTCTGAATAAAATGTCGATTTTAAAGACGACATTTTTGTCCCATGGGCTGAAGTAAACGGGTTGGTATCGTTTGGTTGATCGCTGGGAGGGGGTGAAACCTATGAGAAATGTTTTTTGACGGCTGGGGATTTTCAAGGGGGTCGGACAAATGGAGCGCCTAACCTTCCAGAACCTCGGGAGACCGGAAATACAATTTGTCGTCCGTTTCCGACCAACAATTCTCGCGGTGTTTCTACTACACATCGCTTCCTAAATTATGGTCGTACTTAAAGTTGGATTTACCCTTACATTATGGATAATCCCTTAAATTTTTGATCCCTCTTACAATTAGTATTCTTTTTTTACTATTCGCATACTTAATTAAATTTTGTATTCCCACTTCAATTTGGATTTAACATTACATTTTGGATCATCCATGACGTTTTGGGTAAACTTTGCAATTAGCATTCCTTCTTACAATTACAATTGGATTTGCCCTAACAATTTGGATCTACCTTATATTTTGGATTCCCCTTACATTTTGGGCACACCTTACATTTAGTATCCCCCTTATATTATGATTCCCCATTACAATTAGCTTTTTTACTTTCTCATATATACGAAGTATAGAGAAAGTATTGTAATCGTGCAACTTTTTTTTTAACTTTTGAGCATTTTCCAATAACCGGAAGTGGGATTTTTTCTACTTTGAATTTTTCAAAATCCTATAACGTAAGTACTGTTTCAGATAGATAAATGAAATTTAATATGTAAGTAAAATATCTAATTCTCTGCCTTTTGTCAAATTTTGAGTCATTTGCGTACACCGGAAGTTGTTATTTACGCTATATCCGATTTCTAAAAAAAAAACGCATGTAAATTTATAAAGTACTAATAATATTCCGCACTATTGTGCACATTTTATTTGGCGTTCACTTGGTGTGCAATTCTTTTTTTCTACGAGATTTTATTCTATTTTAAAAAGTTTAAATGTTTAAAATGGATTAAAAATTATGTTTATATCCCGAGTTGCCATCCCCTGTTGTTTCATATAAGAAAAATCGAAAAAGTTTAGGGGAGATCACTCCCGGTTTATTTATGCAATTTGATGTTTCCATATATCCTTACTTGATATCGACTACTTTGAGAAAATATTATACTTTATTACTTCTGTCGTATGAGCCAGGTCTTATGGAAGGTTTTTTTTAATATCAGAATCAGGTTAGAATTAGAGTGGAATGGCCCGCATACATAACATGAATACCCAGAATAAAACAACTGTACATTAAATTACGTTCTTAAACTGTGTTGTACATTTTACTAAACAATGAGCATGTCCGTAATTTCATACCCGTAGAAATGTGTCTTTAATACTGACTTGTAGCAAGTACATTTATAAGTCATTACATTTCAATAAAAAAAAAAGATAATAATGTTTAAAATATGTTAAGTCAGTAATATCAATTTTTTATTACGTGCTCTGATTAAATCCAGAAGATAAACAATCAAATAATTTGATAGGCCCCCCTCTCTAAAAACTTTAGAACCATCCTTCAAATAAACCCAAATTGCCGCTGTCTGAGTAAATTAGCTTAAGAGTTTTAAAGCAGATTACGACATTTTTTGTGTTCCTCTCAATGATTCTATGGAATGGAGTGAAAACCGAGGATTATGCATTAAAGATTTCTCTAAAAATGTTAAGATTTATTCCACATCAATTTTCATTTTCCTCTTGTGACTTAAAAATAGTTGGAGTTTATGTTTTTGTCAAGAGCTGGTTTTAGATATGTGAAAAACGACATATTTTTCAAATGTACACCGTAAGGCATGTACACAATCACATTTGCAGACACGTACACACATACACACAAACATATAGGAATGTAGCAGTAGCGTCACAAGGCGGGTGTGCGGGGGGGGGGGGGAAGTGTGGCCTGCACCGGTTGACACTAAATCAAAATATCGTAAAATTGACTGTCAACACAATGTTTGATTCATTCAAAAGAATAAATAGTGGATGGAAAGTTCGGACACAAAACCGAAATGCTAAATAGTTGGATAGGGTTAAGGTGACACCCTCAGTTACCCTAAGTGACACCCTCAGTTACTTTAAATCACCCCTTAGTTACCCTAAGTGACACCCTCAGTTACCCTAAGTGACACCCTCAGTTACCCTAATTAACTTCCTCAGTGACGTGACACCATCAGTTACCCTAAGTGACACTTTTAGTTTCCCTAAGTATAATTTGAACACAACTTTGTATCACATGAATCATTGTGTCACACACGACGTAAATAAATAAACGATCATTACTTAAGTTACAAACCACTAGATACTTAATTACATGGCGGTGTGTTCATTAAGCATGTGGTGATTAGGTAATATGTTGTCCTCAGTTCATTTGTCTTTGATGTATCCTGTCTGGGATATTTTGTCTGGGATATTCTGTCTGAGATATTCTGTCTGGGATATTCTGTCTGGGATATTCTGTCTGGGATATTCTGTCTGGGATATTCTGTCTGGGATATTCTGTCTGGGATATTCTGTCTGGGATATTCTGTCTGGGATATTCTGTCTGGGATATTCTGTCTGGGATATATTGTCTGGGATATATTGTCTGGGATATATTGTCTGGGATATATTGTCTGGGATATATTGTCTGGGATATATGGTCTGGGATATATTGTCTGAGATATATTGTCTGAGATATATTGTCTGGGATATATTGTCTGGGATATATGGTCTGGGATATATGGTCTGGGATATATTGTCTGAGATATATTGTCTGGGATATATTGTCTGGGATATATTGTCTGGGATATATTGTCTGGGATATATTGTCTGGGATATATTGTCTGGGATATATTGTCTGGGATATATTGTCTGGGATATATTGTCTGGGATATATTGTCTGGGATATATGGTCTGGGATTTATTGTCTGGGACCATTTATCCTGACATAATTTGTTATGGAATGATTGTAATGTCGAATTCTGGTTGCATTAAAAGTTTGTTTTTTTTCATACCATTTAAGTTTGTTAATTCCAGGTAAGCAACTTTGACCCTAATTCTGGACATGTAAAATGTTATTAATACGTTCGTCTAGTTCCCATCGAAAAAAAATATATTGATCTCTTTTAAGTTTAAGTATTTAGTGCTTTTAACGGACCCACATTTTGAAAATTCATAATAAATTAGTTTTAAGATTTGTAATTAAAACTTTCACTGAGTACCCCAAAATATGGTAGAAGATTATGAATTGACTGTTTATTAGGCTTAACATATAATATTTTATGAATTGTGGATATTATTTTTTATTAATTAATTTATTATTAATTATTTAATATTACCGCCGTTGTCATAGTTACCAAGTTGTCCCACCATTTTTTTTATGCGGATGTACCTTTAAAAAGCTGAAGAAAAAAATTGTTAGCTAACGAGTATTAAAAACGTTTTCTACCCCCTTAATGTAAACATTTGTCAAAGTTTCTATATGTTGAACAAAAGTACTCTCGCAGCTTGTAACCTGTTATTCCCGGAAATATCCAACAAATTTGGTGGGAGTGCACACCTTTTAAGTGCAATCTTCTTTGGTCTCTTTTAAAAAAAAATTGGACTTTGGTTCGACAACAGCGCGTAAAATGTGAAAATGTGACATATGTGTGATAAAAATAGGAACATTGAGAGAAAACGAGTTAAACAGTGGATTAACCCCTTGACTACGGCAGGCAGACATTAACCCTACCCTATCCTGTGGCCAGGGGAAAATATGATTTCCGGTCACAGCGGAGACCAGTCGAAGTTTGGTCTAAGTCTGGAGGTCTTTAATGGCGGACCGCTGGTAATGAAGGATTAGCCGTGGAGTCTGCTCAGAGATGAGAAATCATTTAAAGGGGGGGGAGGTAGGGATGGAAAGAAAGATGGGGAGATACAAGTCGGCTGGAGAGGTAGGTTGGTGTTGTTGGTGTTGTGAAAGGGTTCTGGTTGCTGGTGAAGATGTGTGGACGGGTTGGGTCGTGGTGGGATTGGTGAGTACATCCATACAATCAAAGTGTGAAATGAGAGTGTGACTAGTTCGTCAGAGTTGTAAAGATGGCTTAAAAAGCGAAACTTGTGAAAGTATAAGCAGAATGTTGTGACAAGTTGAATTGCTCATGTATAAATACTTTTAATAACATACATGTGTATATAATTTTATAAATATGATCTAGCAGCAAAAGATGTAAGAAAATATTACTGATAAAGTCTCTCAAAGATATAATTTCTGAGGACTAATTCTCGATAAATGATCTCACAGACAAAAGAAGTTTCGTCTAAGAAATTTTGTTCTTAGTCATTTTTTTTCAGTGAAATTTTGTCTGGGGATAATTTGTCTGGAATTTAAATTTTGGGATCATTTTTCTTGAGATCATCGGTCATTGAGCGATGTAATATACACATACATACACACACACACATATATACATATATATATATATATATACATATACATAAATATATACATTATATATATATATGTGTGTGTGTGCATATGTGTATGTAATGTGTGTGTTCATAGACGCACTTAGATTCCATTTTACAGCAAAAACCTCAACCTTTTTTAACATTGATGCTTCTATTCCTCCTTACATTAAAAAAAAATGTCAACCAGACATTGCAAGATGTGATTATCTCCCTGTTGTCAGTGCTTATTTGATTTCAGCCAGGGCGATGCACCCAACACAGGAATACCCGCGGCCTGTTCATGTTTTTAAACCCATTCCGGAATCTGCCGATGTTTTAGCTCGACATTTGCCCAATGTACATATCTTGTTGCGGGTTGGAATACAATCATGTGAAGGCGGTGACAAAAACAAACTTTAAAAAAAAAAAAAAACAACAGTCTAGGCGGAATTTGGGACAAGGGTGATTTTCACTAGGGCAAAGAATGGATTATGGGAGGAATTTCCCATTTTCGCAACATGTTGTTCTTTAGGCTGCGTAAGTTCTAGTTATATCCCAAAAGCTTATCACTGTGAAAAGACCAGACCTCTTTTGTTGATTTTAATTTATTTTCCTCTACGTTACAGAATCAATCGATGTGTATTAAAAGAGATTTGAATATTGCTAAGCATTCATTACATCCAGCACAATATGTTTATTTTTTTTTCGAGGTCAGACTGACCTAGTGTAATGCCTGATTTACATCTATCGTGACATATTAAATTCTTGAAACAACACCCCGCACTTTTAGTGATCGAGATATTCAATCCTATCATCCTTCTTCGTTGGGCAGGAATAATATCAAGTTTACAAATTTGATATTAAGATAAACAACATTTGAAAATTAGTTACCAATTATGGAAAATTTAATTAATGGATGTATCTTTTTCATATATTTTGATATTTTCAAATACGGTGAAAAGATTAAGAATGTTTAAATTCTACATGTTAGAAAAAATATTTACTTTACAAACATTAATAGTACACAATTAGTTCCACAGTTTTGGATATACTTGCATTAAAAATATCACTTTAACAACGAACATATTTGGGTACAGTAAATTTTAGTGATAGTATGAGATTATTTGTTTTTCATTTAGATTTGATTTGAAGACGATATTTTGACAGGATGTTAGATAGTTCTTTGAAAGTTTTGATATGTTATGCAGTTTGTCGCCATTGCATCAACAAAGAAACTATTATTCAGTAATAAATGATATATTGATTAGTATTCAATTAAAATCAACGCGTCTGAGAAATAGAGTTTCTGTAGTTTGACACACATGACAAGCATTTAGTCCATCGTGACAGTCTATAGCCGACCTGGATTAAACGACCAAGAGCCAATATCTATCAGCCAATAAAGTAACTAGAGCCATTGATTGAAAAACCAAGAGCCACTGATTATAAAAACAAGAGCCACTGGTTATAAAAACAAGAGACACTGATTATAAAAACAAGAGACACTGGTTATTAAACCAAGAGCCACTGGTTATTAAACAAAAAGCATTTAACAACCTAGAGAAACCGACTCAACAACAATGAGCCACAGACTATGGAACCAAAGTCCACTGACAAAAGGGCCATAATCCACTCACTTAAGAGCCAAACGACAGCGCCTAAGTCTAATGAGCCACCGGCTATAGACCCAATAGCCACTAGCATACAAGAGCCGCTGACTAAAGTATAATGAGCAACCGGGTCAAAATTATGAGCCACAGGCTATAGAACAAAGAGCCACCGAATTAAGAATGATGAGCCACCGACTACAGAACGATGAGCCACCGACTACAGAACCAAGAGCCATTAATTTAGAGCCAAGAACCACCGACTAAAGGACAAATGAGCCACCAACCAAACGACAACGAAGCACCGACTACAGGAACAAGAGCCACTCCCAACCAAGAGCCACCGACTAAAGGACTTGGGACAAGAGTCGTTACCCACCCAAAGCCTATGTAAACCAGACATAATTGACCTCAATTCGGAACCTGGTCGATGGCGTCACTTCCTGGGCGCCATCTTGCCGGGCCGGGTAATTATTTTCCAGTACCGAGCTAATGAGTGTAACTGTTCAACGGCCGGTATTTTAGCCGGCAACTCAGCCGGCACTTTACTCCTACACCCTCTCTCTCTGTGCTGTTGTCATATTTTATTTCAACACATTCTTGCCTGTGTAACAGTCACATGAAACACACCCGTGATATGAATATGAGTACACATTTGAACTCTTGTTTTGTACTCGCTATAAAAAAAAGCAAATGATATAGTTCTGGGAATGATTTACTCACTATAATAGAGATCTACTTATTACTTTCTTAATGATATAGGGATGCCATACTATAATTAGTGTGTATCTGTAAAATTAAAGATGTGTGTGTTAACAGTGGTACCTTGCCATGTGGCTACAGTAGGCAATTTTCCTTTCCTTATACGGAAACCGGCTCAGGAGTTGGGCTCCCATTAGCCAGGCAGGCCTCAATGTTGCAAACCCCGACCACGAGAGTTTAGACAGTATGCAATATAGGGTTTAAAATAAATTAAATTTAAATAAGTAGAAAATTAAAAAAAAAAACAACGGTAAAAAGTATCAATCTCTTTCAACAAACCAATTCTAAAGATAAAGATGTATTTATTTGTCACTTAGGTTCTTCGGTGACAGATACTGAATGTTGGATGGTGAAATAAGTAGCCAGCATTTGAATGCAGCCCGCATTAGGTTTAAACTCTGGAACCCCATGCGACCAATTAGCCCTAATTAGTTACTTGAGTTCACGACGAACGATGCGACAAAGATTGTAAGAAGACTGTGAGACATCTCCACCAAACTTTAAAGTTCAAGTCTAGGTCATTATGACATCATGGCTGAACATACCAGTGTGAGAGTGGCTGTCGCGGTTTTACCCTCGTCTCAATTTGTTGCTATATTGGTAACAAAGTTAACAATAGGAAAATATTTCACAAATATATTTTTAAAATAAACCGATAAAAATTTAGGTAATTTAGATTTATTCCTAACTTTTAGATATACGGTCTAAGGCAGATGCGTTGCGACCCCTCCCGGCGCCCGGGGACAACCTTTCAATTTGCCCCCCCCCCCCATATATTTTTATATTTATAATTCAAAATTGCAGCTAAATGAGCTTATTTTGGCGCTCCTAGGGTCGCCGCCCGGGGACATATGTACCCACCTCCGCTCCCCCGTCGCTACGCCTCTGGTCTAAGGAGATTGTGTTTGCAAACTAGGCGTACGTCTAACTAGCGCGTTATGTTAGTTTTTGCAAGTATATCGAAAAATTAAACGTATCACATTTCAGCAAATTAAGTTTCTATTCTAACTGCCTTAAAGTTTGCGTGCGTAAACCACGTCCGTATAAGGCGTTACGTTCTTTATTTTTATTTTTTTTTTGTTTTTTTTTTGTTGTTGTGAAACCATCTTTAAAATTAAACCAATTAAAGTTTAGCTAATTTAGTTTGTATTCCAACTTAAAGGTTATGATTTCATCCAGATTGAAGTATGCATTCTTACATCTCCTTGTCCATCCGGCAAGTGAAGTAAAGTTGACCAGTCTCTTCGCCCATTCCCATTTACTGTCTATAACATGAATCAGGTACCCATTAGAGCTTTATAGGCCTAGAGAAGTTATACAGATTTGAACCCGGATTCAAACTCAAGACTTTCGGTATAGCCACTACACGCTCTAACACTTAACCACATTGACCAATACACAGTTATAAATAACGTGTTATAGGTTATCCCAACCATACGGTTAGTGGTTCCTTTCTCCTCACTGTTTTGCGATCTCCTACAAAAACTCACTTTCAATTCCCCTTTTCATTTATTTACAGCCCTATCAAAAACGCGAATCCCAAGAGAAAGGCGTGTTTTTTTTATTCGCCACGCAGAACATCAACCAGAGATGAAGGTTATGAACAAAAATATCAACTCCTAAATAAGATTAATAAAAATTTCAATTCTAAACCCTATTTTGGGATGAACATTGGAAATGATCTGAAATGTAAGCCGAGGGGTGGGGTGGGGGGAGAGATGACAGGTGTACTCTCCCGGCCCTGAGGACCCAACATCAGTAAACGACGCTTAAAGGATGACTCCACTATGGCATGAAATTCCCCAGCCAAGTCTTACCGCTGTCTGAGAATTAATCCTCGGGAAAGACTTGCCGGATCAAACCGGCTTTTACACGGAGGAAGGGCTAGTTGGTTCTCGCTCCGGCTCAGTCGGGGAGTCTTTAAGTAAATAGTACCGGCCATAGAGTGGTGGGGGTCGTGTGCTGGGAGAGATCAAATATTTGCTGCCGTGTGACGTAGGTCAACACGGCACCGGATGTTGTCGTCAAATGTTTTGATATTTCTAAACGGTGAAGTTGACACAGTTATATCGTGAGTTTACACGGTTATATCGAGAATTTACCCGAACACATTCGGTTCAACTAATGCTATTAGCGGACTGAGGGTATTCAGTTAATACACACTGTAGAGAAGTCATATTTTTCTTTGAGAAAACGAAAGTCAAATTTGGTAACATCGATACTTGACGTCATTAACTGAGCTAAGAGGTTAAAATGTGTATGGTGTGCTAAAAATGAATTGAGAAATAGGAAGAAACAGACATTTTTTCAAGCAAATGAGGAAAGACATGATAGTTGTTTTATGCAATCTGTACTTTAAACTTTAAGAAGAGGTGGGAGGGGGGTAGGGTAAACAGTGAGCCCGATTTTAGTGATGCTGGTAGTGATCGTTTACATCTACTTAGAGTGATTGGGCCATTATCTCGATTCCCTAGTTGAAAACAGACTTTGGTGCAATCTTAACCATTGACTTCATCACACACTTAATCATAGACCTAATCACCTACTTAATTATTTCATTGTACACTTATCTAAATCATGACTTGGGCATGAACTTGATAGTCTATAGCAGGGGTTCCCAAGATTTTTTTACTCTAGAGCACATTCTAAAATATCGGTAGGGTGGCGGGCACCACCAAACTCCTTCCAGAGGCGTAGCGAACCTTCCCGTCACCCGGGGACAAAACTTTTGACTTGATACCCCCCCCTCAAACCTTTGATTTGCACCCCCCCCCCCCCACCTCAAATTTTAGATTTGCACCCCACCCCCCCCCCCCCCCTCAAACTTTCGATTTCCATCCCCTTCAACCTTTCAATAATGTTTATGAAAAAAATTCTGTCTCTGTCGAATAGTGAGAGGCGGGCACATACGAATCGTTCGGCGGGCGCCATGGCGCCCGCGGGCACGGGGTTGGGAACCCCTGGTCTATAGTCTAGATCATGACTGCATTCAGTTCAACGCTCTGGTCAATAATCTAGACAACGATCTAGATAACATCCTGGACAATAGTCTAGGCAATCGTTTAAACAACGATGACGTTGACTTGAAACAAATTACATTAATTGGTTAGTCTCAAGTCATTACCACGTGACTTTAAATTGTATATTGGCCACACTAATCAATTAGCAATTACTGTAGTCCTAATTAGAATAGATATTTAATTAACACAACTTAAACTACATTTTGGAAAGCAATATGGTCAGTGTTATTATTTTTTAATTAAGTAAGTAGTTTAGTTATTTAACACCTTATTTTTCCTGCTAAATATCGATTACAATACGAATTTGACAGTCACTTATTTGTACTTATTAACATTCCTCTACTTATCTTATATATGTGTTAAAAACTTTCTGGTACATAACATATGACACAATGTATGTTGAGGTTAACATAAGAAAAGATAAGAGCTTCAAAACACTTAAAGCGTAATGCAGAGCATACGCACAACTTTAGTTTAAACAAGAAGCTTAAATAGCAGCAAAAAAAATATCATGATAAAATTTATTTTATTTTTATTTATTTTTGTTTTTCTGTATCTGAACATAAGTTGACTTAAAATTCTTAAAATTTCAATTTTTCGATGTTCAAAACCATTTTCCATTTTTATCATAAAAAGCGAACAAATATTAATTCGGTTTCGACTACCTGAATAATTAACGATTCTGTTGAAACACGATTTTTGAAATGAAATAAAAAACGTTTTTTTAAAATAATCCAGCGACGGTAAAATATTTGTTGTACAACAACAGGAACGACAATTCTTGATTACCGCTGAGGATTAGCGAGAGTTACTGGTACTGAATTTGCCGAATACTGTCTGTATTTGAATTGGGACTCGATGTTTATTTTTAGTCCTAATGGGTTCTAGACTTTCGATTAAAATAGTGTACTGGCTAATCACGATTTATGAAAATAGATTCCCTTAACATTTGTTTTAGAAATTACATTCATTAATAATAGATACCCAATATAACACTCTTGGCATAGTTTAAGGAAGTTGACTCCTATTAATTAATATTTTTGTTTAATAAAAAATATATTTCATTGGTTATTGTTTTTCAAGAAGGATTAAATAGAACTTTTTCAGTTGTCAGGTTATTTACGTTTATACTGAAGATTAAATATATTGTTATAATTTAGGTTTAGGATGTATATCATGTGTGGTTAAGTTTAATAATCTCTTCATGTTTATACAGACACACGTATCTTTTCTGTGTAGCTTGTGTACCAAGTGTACCGTACATCATTCATCGAACACCCCCATCGCATAAAAGTTCTAGATTAACCCCCCCCCCCCACTCCACCATTTTCCTGATCCCAAATTGGGGTATCATGTCTCGACTCAACAAGAACGTCTCTAAATTCACTGGAGATTTGGCGTTGAATGAAAGAACTAAAATTTGCATATCATTTTGGTTTGAAGAAAATGTGCTTGGTATTTTCATCGGGAACAGTTTTTTTTTTTAGTTTGGGGTAATGGCAATGTTTTCTGATTTTTAGCAGTTTGAACTCAAGTACGCTACTTATTTGACATGTGTATCCAAATGCTGGGAATATTTTAAAATATCACTCAAAATTGTCCATATATCTAGGGTCATATAAATTAGTCCAGCACACAGAATCAGAATGTTTTTGAAATCATTGTCCAATTAATAAAGGAGATGGCCAACAAAATAGATACTCTCAAGTCAGATAAAACTTGGATTAACTAAATACACAAGTCCGCGTGGTCGGGTCGGTTAAGATCGTGGCTACTAAACCGGAAAGTCCCGAGATCAAACCCATCTAGGAGAGGCTATGAAAGTAAATCCAGAAAGAAAAGTTGGCCGAAATCAGAGTGAAAGGCGAATAACAATTTAGTACGTACTACTGTAATGTTTCTTAGGAAATTCTTTCCAAAATTATTGATAATAAAAAAGAAAAATCAGACCAACAAAATCAAAATTTGGCTAGAAACATTTGCTAACTAGAGAAATTATTAAACAAGACTTGAACAAAATCAGTTAACCAAAGACCAACTATAGATTAGACTGGCTAATTATAGATTAGAATGGCTAATTACAAATTGGACTAGCTAATTACAGATTAGACTGGCTAATTACAAATTAGACAATAAACCCATTATGGCCAAACAAGATCAACTATATACAACCAACTGTACCAACTACATACATCTTTATACATCTTTATACTACTCCACATACAAACAACCACATACAGCCAATAACATACAACTGCATACAACCAACCAAAAACAACCTATCTTTTGCACTCCTCTACTAGCTTACCCCTACCCTATACATACAAGCCTAGTCGTGTCATCAACTAGCCCCATCTTTAATGACCTCATCCCATACTATCCCAAACATCAATACACTTGCCATTGACCTAGATATAGCGTCACCCATACCTGACACAAATAAGTCATTGTTCACGGAAACTATGACAAACATTACTGGCCGCCTCTGGTTGCCCTGGAAACTAACATAGAAAATGCAACGTTTTCTCTTCGCCCTAATATAAGCTAAAGTGTTTCGCAATGTCGGTCAACGTAAAGAGAAGAAAAAACCATTTTTGTTATCTTTTCTTTAGCTTGACATTTGATATCTTAGATGGTAGGTGAAGCAGGGTGGTTTTGTTTTGGTAAGTTGTTTAGAACTTCTCAGCCATGTTAGTTATCAGGTTAGACATGCAGAGTTGAGCTATCCAACACTAATCCACCACTCTCCTAGGATTTGAACTCTAGAGATACGAGATAGTATTCTAAGATTCTAAGTTAAGTGGCCTACAATATTTCTACGTTCGTGTATGAACTGAAATTGAGAACAACGAGATATTAATTTCAAGCTATTGATCACAATTTTATAGCACATTTTGCTTTTTTAAACACATTATTGAAGATGAGTACGTCTGACATGTAATAAAGATTAAGTATTCGATTAAAATTAAAAATTTTGATATTAAAAAAAAAAAGAAATATCTTAAGAGTAATATTTGTCGTGAAATTAAAAAGTCCATATACGTTTTAGTTTTTGTTGCTAGGTAAAGCTAACATCTTCAAAGCAAATCAAACGTCTCTAGTTCGAATCTATCCAGAATTAAGGAATACCTGGATTAAGTCGCTGGGCAAAGTTAGATTGTCAATTTGAACATGCAGACACATTTTGTTTTAAATCTTCGATGCTTAGATTTGGTAAGAAAGCATCTTTAACTTTTGTAAAAAAAAATATTACTCTAATTTACATTAACACAAGCGGTAAATAATTTAGATAAAATGGTGTTTTTTTTCTCAGTTTTGTTTTCACACCTCCGCTGCCACCCCCCCCCCAACCCCCCATTTTACCCCTTCCCCACCACACCCGCCGCCATTAGTAGCCCTGTAATTGATTTATCGTCTGCCTTGTTTGTCTTACGTCTGATACGTTTTATCTCCCTTCAATTGTCTATCTCCGCGGCGCTGGGAGTTGAAATTGGAATTAAAAAAAAATTCTGCAACACGTCGCCCTGGCAAGATGGATTGAATGAAATTAAAAATCTGGCCATTGTCCCCACGTGATCGATGCGACATGGCCAGGTTTTCAGCAATAAAGCCGCGAAAATCCAAACCGAGCGCGATTGGTCTGACAAGATTTAGCGCGTCACGGAAGGCTAGGACTGAAAGCAGTGCGAAGAATGGAAGGTTAATTCCCCTTAATTTTAATTGGGACGCTGGATTTATAGGATTAGGACTTGTAGATTACTTAGTTCGAATTTTTTTTTGTTTTGTTGGGGGAGGCGGGTAGGGGACTTTTTATTACTACTTCTATTACTGTTGTTGTAAATTACTATCTAGATTGGTTAGCTTAATTTAGATTTAAGAAATTAAGAAATGCTATTGTAGGCGTTCAAACAATTAGTGTGTGTTATTAGTTTTAGCCGGCGTATTTACAATTTAGTGGCGTCAATCTATGATTGCAGTAATTAGATTTAATGGTTAGAGTAGTCGATGTATAGGGTAGCCCATCGCAATTATAAAGTGTTTAGTAATTAATTAGACAACCGAAACCTATATAACCAACACTGAGGCTAATCAACCTAGCAGTCTTAGGATCATAGTGTTATCACAGGGTAAAGTCAGATTATTTCCTAGACTAACATCAACATACCCGTTTCTTGTAATCTTCATCATGTTTTACCGTTCGTGTCCAAGACACGCTGGGCAGGTGAAGTAGAGTTCATCTGTTTTAATGATTTCGGCTAACGGGTGGAGAGTTTTGTCAGTACATGTCCCACCCGCCTTACCTCCACTAACGTCAGTTACCAGTCATAGCTGGGTGGAGCTCGAGACTTTCGTGATAGCAAGCATAAGCTCTACCATCCTACCACGCGTTATAATTTTAATTGAAATCACAGCAATTGAATAGCTTATCAAGATATTTTATAAATAATTTTAGATTTAGTCGTCTTAACATAGTCATACATTTTTTGTATGAAAACTTCAACGGCTTTGATCACGAATATACAACGGCTGTGATCACGAATATACAACAGCTGTCATCACGAATATACAACGGCTGTCATCACGAATATACAACAGCTGTGATCACGAATATACAACAGCTGTGATCACGAATATACAACAGCTGTCATCACGAATATACAACAGCTGTCATCACGAATATACAACGGCTGTCATCACGAATATACAACAGCTGTCATCACGAATATACAACATATGTCATCACGAATATACAACAGCTGTCATCACGAATATACAACGGCTGTGATCACGAATATACAACAGCTGTCATCACGAATATACAACAGCTGTGATCACGAATATACAACAGCTGTCATCACGAATATACAACGGCTTTGATCACGAATATACAACGGCTGTCATCACGAATATACAACGGCTGTGATCACGAATATACAACGGCTGTCATCACGAATATACAACATATGTCATCACGAATATACAACGGCTGTCATCACGAATATACAACGGCTGTCATCACGAATATACAACGGCTGTCATCACGAATATACAACAGCTGTCATCACGAATATACAACGGCTGTCATCACGAATATACAACAGCTGTCATCACGAATATACAACGGCTGTGATCACGAATATACAACATATGTCATCACGAATATACAACATATGTCATCACGAATATACAACATATGTCATCACGAATATACAACGGCTGTGATCACGAATATACAACGGCTGTGATCACGAATATACAACGGCTGTCATCACGAATATACAACGGCTGTCATCACGAATATACAACAGCTGTCATCACGAATATACAACATATGTCATCACGAATATACAACGGCTGTCATCACGAATATACAACATATGTCATCACGAATATACAACATATGTCATCACGAATATACAACGGCTGTCATCACGAATATACAACAGCTGTCATCACGAATATACAACAGCTGTCATCACGAATATACAACAGCTGTCATCACGAATATACAACAGCTGTCATCACGAATATACAACGGCTGTGATCACGAATATACAACAGCTGTCATCACGAATATACAACAGCTGTCATCACGAATATACAACGGCTGTGATCACGAATATACAACAGCTGTCATCACGAATATACAACGGCTGTCATCACGAATATACAACGGCTGTCATCACGAATATACAACGGCTGTCATCACGAATATACAACGGCTGTCATCACGAATATACAACAGCTGTCATCACGAATACACGTGTAGAATTTCAAACTGTACAAATAAATTTTAGACAATCTTTGTTTTTGTTTTTTTAGAAAAATTGTATTTCATTTGAAACCAAATCTTTTTGTTTTACATCCTAACAAAGAAAGATTCTCCCAGTGGGAGTTGATTTTCCTAAAACGAAAACAATGTCCTTGCTTTCGTCTGGTGTATGAAATAAACTATTTCAAAATTTAACACCGAATCACTCAATAATTTACTGCCTTTTCTGATCTGACATTTTGGTGAATATAGAATCATGAAAAAATATTATTTGATATTAATGCCGGATAAGATTGGAAACTATTATATATAGACGTTATTTTTTTATGTCATGCGTGAATGTACTATACTGAATAAGATTTAATATTCTGATAATATTTTGATGCCTATATTTCTGTATAGAGATTTGATATATTATATCACAATAATCAGGTTTGTCGTCAAAAACAATGACATAAGCAATAACAATTGGTTACACGGCTAAACACATCGATTCTTGTAAAAGCATGACATGACATACATAATTACATACTTACATATACTTTAACATGATACCATACATTTTTACGCTCCCATATTATCCTTTTATATGCCGAGCTCACAGAAACAGGTTAACTCTACTCCACCTGTCCCATATACCGCAAGGTTTGGAAAGGGGAAATCTACTTGATACACATTTAGAGACTTATATATATATATTTACAGACTCAAACACCATTTTACAGATGTACATACACGAATACTAAATTACAAATTCGTTTAGATACTTATATACGCTTTTAAAGACTTATATACACTTTTATAGACTTTTACATAAACTTTCATAAGTAGGTTCTGACCTCAGTAAACATTTACAGATATACACATCTGCATACTTACACAAATACTTACAGAATTACACAAACATTTAAAGTCGTTATGTGTTTTCCTAAAGTGATTGTTCACGATTTTAAATTGTATGCTAATTAGGACAGACGCACTCTAAAAATAAGACCAGTTCTGCAGTGCACATTGACCTATACTCGCGCAAGAGCTAAATAAAACTAGAAGTCCTTAGAATAGAGTTTGTTATCTTGTGCAATCTATCACCGTAATCAATAAAATATTGATTTTCTTTTTCATTCCGAACTATTGATTTTTTTTATATTTATTGCCAATACACATTGTCTTTTAGGCAACAATTAATATTGTGGGGATTTATAAAGTTTAACATTGTGGTTTTCACTTAATTCACCATTTTTTATCACCAGTATAGAACTGCTTTTATTGTGTTTTTGATTTGGTTTAATTAGTCTGCAACATTTGTATGTAAAAATGACCATCTTGTTTTTGTTTGTTTTTTTCACGTTTAAAACAAAGCTAGTCGTTGTTTCATTAAACTATTCGGGAAAGTAAAATATTGAAAGAAAATGTACATTAAAAAATGTTGTTTCAGTTAGGTGTAATTGATTGATGTGTGTGGCTTAATTGAAAAGATGTAACGCACATAAACCCGTAACGCTTTATATTCTGCAAGTTCGGACATATTACATAGAAGGCTATCCAAGTGTAATTCTAAAAAAAAAATTTCTCCAAACCCATCCATCTTTATTTTAACCCTCTGTTTTCCGTTGTCCATCCGGGCAGATATCTCTCATTAACCCTTGATGTACTGAAAAAATGGAGGACGTGTGAAAAAACTCGGGCTACGGGCAGTAAACGGACTGACCCCTAGCTGTAGTAGACACATTAGTCGCTGTGGGAGAGGGGGGTGGGGGGTGGGGGAGGGAGGGCGTGGGGATGGGGAGATTAGCGAACCAGTGACATCAAGACGTTAGAATCAGACGACAGAAAAGTAGGGCGTTTTTAATTGTCTTTACATTTCTGGTAAAGTTGTGATAGTTACCAAGAGTGCTTACGCAATTATGTTCATGAAATATACATAGAATCTACACATGATAGAAATTTGAAAGCAGAAAACTTTGCGATGGTTCAGCCATAAAGAAAGTGGTTTATCACAAAATCCCATTAGAGTTCAAAAGACAGACATTAGCTCAGACAGAGTTACGGCACCTGGATGTACAGACATGAAAGAAGACAGAAGACACGTTTGAATGGAAAAAATGTGGTGAAACATCTGTGACATACGAGATAGTAAAATTTAAGAGCATACATTGAAATTTTTTGGGTACCTGGCCAAGCAAATAACAAAGATAGAAGACAGACTAAAATGTAAGAATTTGACGTCTGAGTATTGTGAGGATAGGCCTACTATGCCGATCAACTGTTGTATTCGTTTTCCAACATTTTATGAGAGTTCCACCATTGATTTGCTCCATTATCTTTTGAGTTTCATCACATTGGAATATAATTGAAAGTCCACTCTAATTGTCTTATAAGAGGCCCTATATTTGGTCATCAAATGTATAACCTTTCGCATGTCCATTCTTTAGTATCATAGTATATATGCACAATAAATATGCAACACATGCTATACAAAGATAACTATTACACTTTTAACACAGCGTTTTGTATCTTATTGATACAGTGTTTTAAATAGACAATATCCACCATCCACAAATAAGCCACCATCCACCCATGTTTCACCATCCACAAATATGCCACCATCCACCCAATGTTCCACCATCCACAAATATGCCACCATCCACAAATATGCCACCATCCACAAATATGCCACCATCCACAAATATGCCACCATCCACCCAATGTTCCACCATCCACAAATATGCCACCATCCACAAATATGCCACCATCCACAAATATGCCACCATCCACAGATATGCCACCATCCACCCAATGTTCCAACATCCACAAATATGCCACCATCCACCCATGTTCCACCATCCACAAATATGCCACCATCCACCCAATGTTCCACCATCCACAAATATGCCACCATCCACAAATATGCCACCATCCACCCATGTTCCACCATCCACAAATATGCCACCATCCACCCAATGTTCCAACATCCACAAATATGCCACCATCCACCCAATGTTCCAACATCCACAAATATGCCACCATCCACCCAATGTTCCAACATCCACAAATATGCCACCATCCACCCATGTTCCACCATCCACAAATATGCCACCATCCACCCAATGTTCCACCATCCACAAATATGCCACCATCCACAAATATGCCACCATCCACAAATATGCCACCATCCACAAATATGCCACCATCCACAAATATGCCACCATCCACAAATATGCCACCATCCACAAATATGCCACCATCCACCCAATGTTCCACCATACTAACGTGCCCCTATACACACTCGTCACTATACAAATGTCTCCATACACAAATATTATGACACCATATAAATATGCAACCACTTATGTGACATCTTAGAAATGTGACACC
This sequence comes from Physella acuta, assembly GCF_028476545.2. NCBI lineage: Eukaryota > Metazoa > Mollusca > Gastropoda > Physidae > Physella > Physella acuta. The sequence continues at coordinate 36,190 of NW_026733927.1, read as the reverse complement.
ATACATATGTACAACCACATACACATCACGCCACAATAAAAACACACTACTCAACATACTTGTATCACCCCACACCTATTCTACCAGTCCATGGCATTAGAATTCCACCACCACCCCCACCACCCTCCTACCTCCCCCTCCCCCCATCACTAGCGGCGGAGCTCTGATGATTTCAGTATCTGTCGTTCACGCCTGAATAATTTATTATTAACTCCGCAGCTCTGTGGTGAGTGAAGCGTGACCGACTGCTCACTCGCACACACAGACATGAATGGGTTCATTATATCAGCCCGCGGTAATGGCTGATTGAGTTCACGCTTCATTACACAACACTGTATGTCAGGTTTTAGTGAGTGCATCTTGCTGTGTGTGTCTTATGTGGTGCCAGTATATTTTTCTCAAGTATCGTTTTCTGTGAAGAGAAAAAAATGTCAAGTGTGATAGAGAGGTGACATAATGAACCATATCATGAACTCCAAAACACACAAGAAAACCAACTGAAAATGTCTTTTTTACGGAGGAATGGAGTATTTGTATAGCTTTCAAATCTATACAGTTATACGAATTTGTCATTTTGACTTATTTTCACGTTTAGTGATTTAATATACATGCGCAATATTTACCCATACGGATTCTCTTTGTGGTGATTTATAATTTACAATCAAGCTTATACGCTTGTATCACGAATGAATATTGATTGAACAATATAAATTGACGCAAAAATCAAATGGATTGATACTCTAGATTGCTTCTTGGAGAAATAACTAGCATATATTTCTTACATTGGAAACTTAGATTGGTAACTTAGATTGGTAACTTGGATTGGTAAATTAGACTGGTAAAATTCGATTGGTAACTTGGATTGATACCATTTGGTGCATGTTTTAAATGTTCCGCCCTCCCACAAATTTATTACACAATCGCCAGGGGACGGTGTGGTGGGGCAGTAGGGCTTATAATTTAACTCCAAAAGTCTCTGGTTTGTACCCCAGGTCATATAAGACTAATTAGTTGCAAATTTCAAAACATTTAAAAGAGAAAACTGTAAAACAAAACAAATGTTGCCTAGTATAACGTTCTGGGGTTGATAAAGGTTATGGAAGAAATAAATATAAAACCCAAGTCGGAATCATATAGCTCAGAACAAGTTGACACGTTATACTAATTTTGTTGGAGTAAATCCACTTGAATAAAATATAAATAAGAACGAAGATGAAGAAGAAATATATTATGTAAATAGTGAAACACGCTTCAAAGTCAGACGAATAATATATTGCCACGACAATACCGATTTCAGTAAATTAAAAGCTTCTAACATTTCTAGAGGTGTTTCATTATTAAAACACGTATTTACTATTATCATAAACATCGATGGCATGATGAAAGTTTATCAAAAGAAATATAGTTCTCTCTTTTATCCCAAGTTATCGTTTTTGCTATAAATTGCATTTTAACTTTCAAAGCATACATTTTCATGGGATAAATTATTCAAGTATCGAAGATAGCAGATGCTATTTTTTTTTAAATACAAGCTACATGTTCATAAACATAGTGCCGGCGCTGTAAGCAGTTAACCAGCTGTTCACGATTATGTAGATTGTGATATGTGGTGACCTAAATGATGGACAAACGAGTAAAGTCTAATCATAATAAGGGTGAAGTGTGTGAGATGTGAGGGGGGTGGGCTTTAGTAAAACCCCGCTCTTTAAATCTTTGTTCTTTAAACAATAACGTCAACATAGTACTAAATAAACAGTAAAAAAATATATTTTATAAAAACTATGAAAAAAACAATATTACTATATAAAACTATATTACTATATAAAACTATATTACTGTATAAAACAATATTACTATATAAAACAATATTACTATATAAAACAATATTACTATATAAAACAATATTACTATATAAATCTATATTTACTATATAAATCTATGTTTACTATATAAAACTATATTTACTATATAAGTCTTAACGCTTCTTGATTTTGTGTCGTAGAACAGAATAAATATAAGACCACCCTGGTGCTAGACCTGAAAAAACAGGAACTATATGCTAGACAGAGTGTACAGAGCAACATAGACGCCGTCAACGTTCTCGATACATGTTTGACTCCAACAATAAAACAATGACAGTGACGTCACGTCCTGTTTACTAGAGGCGAGAGCCGCCCAATGAAGCATGCGCAAAAGCCCTTCATTAAGCCGCACAAACATCATCACACGTCATTAGGCAAATACAGTATGCAATGCTGAATGTCAAAACATTAACACACCAAAATATTCGAAAAACATCAAGAAACAACAGTACCGATTGTCAAAATATTACTATAACAACTATAACGGATGCAAAAAGAAATTACAAAACAGCAAGGAAGAACCATAACGATTGTAGAACATTACAAAACATCACTGAACTAACATAACGATTGTCAAAAAAAAATTCTAAACACCAAGAACGATTGACAAAAACTGCAAAACGCCAAGAAGCAACTATGGATGATCAGAACACCAGCACACGTAATCACCAACGCAACTTGTCAAATCAGCAGACGTCAACATTTAAGATAAACATTGATAAAACATCAAGTGCATAACACACGTTTGTAAAAAAATTCTGGTTTTTATCTCAACTTCAAACACCATTATTTATTATGTTAAGAATCTCTTTCGTAAATTACACAATAACATGTAGTAATTTTTTTAAAGCTGTTAATCCTTACAACTTAACATTCCACGCAAAAGTTAAGCTACTAGAATATTCCCTTTCATGGTTTTCAATTCGCGGTCTGTCTGTTCTGTATGAAACTCACTCAAGCGTGCACTTTTCGGTCACGGCTGAATGGCCACGCGTCATCGAACGCATTCTGATGGTGAGTAAATAATGATCTTGTGACGCAATAAAAAAATAATTGTTTGCATTTAAATGAGAAAGGGGAAAAAAAAGTGGGACAACCGTTTTTTTCTCCCTTGAGCGCTCTTGTGGCATTTGTGAGCGCTGTAGCTGTAAAGGTGAGCGGTTACCGTTACAAGTGGTGGGCCGTTTGACAGGGAGCGTGACGTAATGGTTTCATAGTGACAGGAAACATAACTCTTGATTCTTTTCCAAGGTCGTTGACAAGAGTTATCCTCAAATTGACGTGGATGTAATGAGGGGATGACGAGTAGGGTACATTTGATCAACACGAGTCATTTGACCGAGGCTGAACTGCGAGTATGAATACTCGGTTGTGTGATTTATGACACGTTATTTGAAAAGTGGGGTGCTTTGATTACAATCTTCAGAGGTGAATCTTGTATTATGAGGTTGTCTATTATTTTTTTATTTTATTAATGCAAGTAAAATGAAATTCAATGTCTAGTGGAATATTCTAAAGCATAGCCTTTTTTTTTTAACAGCAATTGTGTAAACACTTATCATTACCAACTAATGTAGATTTTATTCCTATTCTCAAGTCAGGCACTTTTGTATATCATTTATCAGCACCAACTAAGGATTAATTTCCTATTCTATTCTCATATCTGACACTTTTCATAGCTGGGTTGACACAAAGTCGAGATATGAACTCAAAATAATTCCAGGTCTCACAAAACTGGATTGGAAATTCACATTTTTTTCCTAATGCTTTTCTGAATTTTACTTCATTATAATACTACGACGCTTAGTTCTAGCGAAATTATATTTGTGGGATGACGCGATTTGGATGAGTGTCCAATCGGAGACGGCCGACTTGGTGTTTTAATTCAAAGTGTAAATGATTATTGTTTTTAACCTATCACTGAGGCTAAGAGTCGCAGACTGGAAACAGCAAATAGCGGCAGATTTTGTTATTACAAAGACTTGCCAGTAGTATAGTTATATCCAGAGGGGTAGCGAGGGGTGTGCATATGTCCCCGGGCGCGGACCTTAGGGGGCGCCAAAATGGGTTGGAAAAACAAATTAAAATATCATTTTAGCTGCATTTTTGTATTATACATATAAAAATATATGGGGGGGGGGGGGGAGGCGGGTGCAAATCGAAAGTTTGACGGGGGGGGGGGGGGGCGCAAATCGAAAGTTTGAGGAAGGGGGGGGGGTGCAAATTGAAAGTTTGTCCCTTGGGTCGCTAAGCCTCTGATTATATCACTGTTCTGTTCAATGTCCTGCAGTAACTTTTGAGGTTCCATGTGGCAAATGTCGGCAGTTTTTGTCGTGTATTTGCTCACACACAACCCACACACTCGTGACTGCTCACACACAACCCACACACTCGTGACTGCTCACACACAACCCACACACTCGTGACTGCTCACACACAACCCACACACTCGTGACTGCTCACACACAACCCACACACCCGTGACTGCTCACACACAACCCACACACTCGTGACTGCTCACACACAACCCACACACTCGTGACTGCTCACACGCAACCCACACACCCGTGACTGCTCACACACAACCCACACACTCGTGACTGCTCACACACAACCCACACACTCGTGACTGCTCACACACAACCCACACACTCGTGACTGCTCACACACAACCCACACACTCGTGACTGCTCACACACAACCCACACACTCGTGACTGCTCACACACAACCCACACACTCGTGACTGCTCACACACAACCCACACACTCGTGACTGCTCACACACAACCCACATTCCTTCAACCATGTGCTCACACACCCCCCCCACACACACACATTCCTTCAACCATGTGCTCACACACCCCCACACACACATACTCCTTCAGCCATGTGCTCACGCCTGCCAATCAGACAAAATGGCGCACGGGATTCCCATGTGACCCTTCAAAAGGTCACGTGATCAGGTTCCCTGTGAATTTCTGCAATAGGGCCCCCCTAGGGACTGAAATCTCAAGTTTACATGGCTGTAGTTCCTGCATAACGGGAACCACGTGATGAGGGTAGTCCATTGAGATGCCATTAGCGCAAGGTTTTCAGGAGTCGCAATCAAACTATTCGCTAATTTTGTTTCGACCGCCCGGGTATAAGTCCAGTGGCGACACGAAATGGTGTTGTTGGTCTCGGAGTAAAACACAAACTGGACAAACAGTACTCACGCGAGGGAAGTCAACGAGTAAATTATTGTATTTCTGGTCATGTGACGTCATGGACTTTTAATGGCATTACAATGGATTTCACCTCCAGTCCATTATATGACATAGCCGAACTTTAGTCGTATTCGATTAGCATGTAATCGTTGTCAAATGTTGTTAAAATGTAGATATGAGTAGGCTTTTTAAAGTGTATGTAATCATGGTCGGGACTTTAAAAGTTGTATTATAAAGTTATTATAATCGTATTTTTATACGCATTCGATTTTTAAATACTTCAAAATAGTTAGAAGTGTCATTTTGATATTTTATTCACGTAATCGGATGTTTCATAAACGGATTCGAATACACTTAATCGTCGTACTCGGGCGATGCTAATTGAGGTATTCGGATGCGAATCGTGGGTTTGTAAGACGGTTATTGGAAATGTAACTAAGCAAGCGAGGCCACTTAAGCAAAACACCGCAGCACTACCCCCCCCCCCCCCACATCTTCATCATCTCCACCCACAAACTCTACATCAAATATTTGTTGATAATTGTGTTTCCTCCTTGGCTATCGGAGCCGCATAATTATACCGGAATCGATGTGCTAAACCCGACGATTATATCTAATGATACTCTCCACGGTGGAGTGATTTTGGCAGCGAGTACCTTCCCCTCTGGGCTACGACGACTGTAGGCAATGCACGTGAAATGTACGTGCACTGTTTTATGCTGGCCTAGAAAGTGCGTTCTTGACAACCTCAGAAACTCTCGAAAATTTTCTCGTTAAATAACGCCCGAGGGATGAAGAACGAGATTTGGCTGTCGCCATTATGTGGGGTTTTTTTTAGATAAATCTTGTAAGGTATTAGCCTGCGATGTAAAATTTGTGGGAACAGAAGGATTAGCAGAGACGGGGGCACGTCTTTAACTTGATAATGATGACGCTAATTCTATAGCCTACGCGCAAAAGTGAAGTGTTTACAGTAAAAACTGTTTTGGAAATAAAAGTCAATACACCAAAATACCTTTTAAAATTTGAATTATAGCTTTGTTTCATAAATATAGACTGCATATACCTACTTAGGCATTTGGATATTTTCGGTTTAAGGTATAATTAAAATAACGATAAAAATACCTAAATAGTTTAAAAACTAGGATATATCTCTTTAGTTTTAATTAGTTTCAGTCACACAAACTAAGAGTTTTATATTTTGTTGTTGTTTTTCGTTGTTCTTTGGCAAGGTGGACTGGTGGAGCGTAAGACGGATAAGATGGAAGTCTCAATGATAGAAACAGAGCCTAGGTGAGCCTAGAGCTTGAGTCAGCATTTTCAGTCCACCCAGCTCTTTTGGGTACCTGACTTGTATTGGGAAATTTAAAAAGCGATTAGCATAGTACTGACGAGTTTACACAAACAGGTGAAATCTACTCCATCTGCTCAATAAACAGGAAGAGTCCGAAATGAAGACTTTATTTCTCATTGTTTTATACACCAAAGGGTCATATCGAAACTATTTTTTAAATGAGTTTACTTTTTAAAAGTTTGATGATGTTAATTTTTAGTTGGTAACGTAATGTAATTACTGTGCAATTAATAAAATGTTTTAATTATTTATTTATTTTTCTGAAAGTTTTTAGCATTCCATTTTGAAGAATCAGGGTACCCTGGATCAGGACTGATTCGTTTAAACAGCTATGAACAAAACGCACGTATAACATTCACATAGTATATATCACATCTATTAAATGTGGCAGTGGAGGGGGGGGGCTGCTCGGAGGGTAATATGCACACATGCATAGCATACCACCCCTGGTCTAAATGTTATCTCATCAATGAAAACCACCCCTGGTCCAAATGTTATCTCATCAATAAAAACCACCCCTGGTCCAAATGTTATCTCATCAATAAAAACCACCCCTGGTCCAAATGTTATCTCATCAATAAAAACCAACCCTGGTCCAAATGTTATATCATCAATAAAAACCAACCCTGGTCCAAATGTTATATCATCAATAAAAACCAACCCTGGTCCAAATGTTATCTCATCAATAAAAACCACCCCTGGCCCAAATGTTATCTCATCAATAAAAACCACCCCTGGTCCAAATGTTATCTCATCAATAAAAACCACCCCTGGTCCAAATGTTATCTCTTCAATAAAAACCACCCCTGGTTCAAATGTTATCTCATCAATAAAAACCACCCCTGGTCCAAATGTTATCTCTTCAATAAAAACCACCCCTGGTCTAAATGTTATATCATCAATAAAAACCACCCCTGGTCCAAATGTTATATCATCAATAAAAACCAACCCTGGTCCAAATGTTATATCATCAATAAAAACCACCCCTGGTTCAAATGTTATCTCATCAATAAAAACCAACCCTGGTCCAAATGTTATATCATCAATAAAAACCACCCCTGGTTCAAATGTTATCTCATCAATAAAAACGACCCCTGGCCCAAATGTTATCTCATCAATAAAAACCACCCCTGGTTTAAATGTTATCTCATCAATAAAAACCACCCCTGGTTCAATGCCACTCGTTTATTAAATACCACCCATGATCTGTAGATGAGGACAGTGTCCTCTGAAATCGCTACTATCATCTGTAAGCTAAACCTGACTAAATGTACTCAATGCTTGGCCATCATTACCGGCCTTGTTTAACGTTTATTGAAATGCGTATGTGAGAAAGGGGGGGGGGGGGTGGGGAGAAAAAGGTTTAGTCCTGCCCATTGTACCCTTGCATGAAGCACTCAGGTGCCATAGATGGCACTGACCTTGACCTTCAAACCGTTGTGCTCCGTTATTACAGAAGGTGAGCGTCGAAGGTTTAAAAATACATCGACGCACGTGCTTTAGTGCGTGAACGATTTAGTCATGCCACAACATCATCCGCTTGTCACCTCTGCCACCTGATTGTGACTTTAGTAGGTGAAGTAGATCGCACGTGTTTACGTGATATAAAACTAGAGACGAGTTTTTTTTTTTTTTTTTTTTTTTTTTAGAGTAATTTAAGGGTCCATTCATCAACAAGCTGCCTCGTCCGACCCATAAAGAATGATAAATAACACAAACTAGGCATCACACGGGTTGTCAAGTTAAATAAACAACGTCTCATTATAGGGGTTAATAAAAGACACATGTTAGTGAATTTTTTGTTCATCAATTTAACGGGGGCCCAATGGTTAATGGCGTAAAAGATTAGTGAAGACACATCAGTATTGATAACGTGTTTGTATAATCTATTCAGCAAGAATTGGATTGTTCATTCTTGCGGAGGAACAACGTTTAATGACTCTAAAATAAGGGCAAAAAGCATCTAATAGTAGACATAAAAAAGCAAAAAAAAATATTATTGTATAATTTGAATAAAACAAGTATAAAGTTATATTTTACTAAATTATTTTCTCAGTAATTTATATTAATTAAGCAACTCATCATCAGCATATTGCATGCACAATTCCCTTATATGGTTTAAATGGTTCAAGGTAATTTTCAGAACTGAAAATAAACAAATCCCAAAAACAAAGCACCGTTTTTTTCTCTGATAATATGGTTATTGTTCTTGATCGATACTTACCACTATTTTTCTCAACAGTATATATTTAAAAACAAGAGTACCC